>NC_141599.1:21879873-22039141 GCF_047967505.1 Dipteris shenzhenensis
AATGTCAAAATGCAAGACATGTGATGAATTGAAAAATGCCATTGAGCACAGCAAATGCAAGAAACGTCGAGGAAAATATATAAGATGGAGAGAAATCCATTTACGTCATGTGCAAGATGCTAGAATGGTATATGCTTCTTGGAGGGAGGAAGCTATTTCAGATATCAGGAAGCCTATGTGCATCACCATTGATGGCATGGATCAGAATACAATAACTTTGCCTACATTCAAACGCACCCCACCTCCATTAGAAGGTAAACGTGGACTTAAAACACACTTGTGTGGAGTATCAGTACATGGATTCTGACTCTTTTGTGATCTATGGATTGATTGCTTGCATGAACATGATAGTAATCAAGTAGCAACATCCATCACGAAAGCAATACGAAAGGTCAAGGATGCACGTGGACATTTACCTCGCATCTTGCATATACAGGCTGATAATTGCTGGAGAGAAAATAAGAATAGATACATTTTTGCTTTGTGCTCTATGCTAGTTGGTTTGAAATTATTTGAACAAGTGGAAGTCGGTTTTCTTCTTGTCAGCCATACACACAAAGCCATAGATTAAATATTTAGCATTATCTCTAGAGAGTTGAAGTCCAGGGATCTTTTGACAATGGATGACATGAAACGCCGAATTAGAAAAAAAATTGGAGGTTCTCAAAAGGAAGACTCAGAAGTGGCTATCTTAGAGAGGATGGTAGAGTGGAGAGCATTCATAGAGCCTCATTTAAAATGAGGAGATGATGCACTATGTGGACACACAAATCCACACTACTTTCGGTTTAGCATGCATGACAACACTCCGGTGATGCAATGGAAGTACTACTCAATGGACACAGATCATTTATGGAGTGCGCCATATGCATTACTAGAACGAATAATCCCCTTGGAGGACACTACATTAATTCTCACAAAAAACAAAGCACTAGACATGGATGAAATAAAAGGCTTGCAAGCATTCATTTCTCACGTTAGGAGTATGATGTAAAAATATCCAGAGCAGTCTGAGAAAAATATGGAGATAGTCATGGCAAATGAATCCCTTCTCAAATATCTAAAAGAGCAAGAAAATTTGCCGAGCATAGAATACTCAAATCTATTTTGGCCACAAAAAATTGAGTCAAGAGAAGATTTTGCATTTGCTAGAGAGTCCACTATAGCTGAAGATATGGAAGAAGCTGAGCAATGCCTTTTTCCTCATAAATTTTGTGGTAGGAAGGGTGATAAGCCGTTGCTAGAGTTTGTACCATTCGATGAAATCCAAGAGGGACTTTTTGTTGCCATTTGTGCAACAAATCTAAATCCTGAATCACAATTGGATGACCAAGGGGGACCAATTTGGGTTGCAAAGGTTGCTCAGATAGCAAGGGATGAAATGGGAATCCCTAGCACATTCACACCATTATGGTATGAACCCAAACCAATAAAATATCTCCCAAAGAGGTATACGATGAAACAACTTTATGAGCATTGGTTGGAAAAGAAATAGGAATGGGTTCCAAATAAAGAAGGCTTGGCTGAAGTGGAGGTGAGTAGCATCATCCATTGTTGGAAATCAAGGACTCAAAATATTAAAAAGAAGCATGGGTATGATGTGGAAAAAAGCATCATGATCCTTGATAGCAACCTTGCACATATCAAACATTGTTTGGGTAGACTTGATCCGACTAAAGATGCAATAATAGAGTCTGATGACTCAGAAAGAGATTCCAAAGCATAAGAGCAAATATGTCCCTATGTGGCGGTCCCCCTCGGTGATCTTATACATCATTTTCCAAAATGGTGTATCTTTACACCACCTCTATGTTGATATGTACAACTCTTGAATTCTATCTATTAATAATTAAGTCTAAATTAAGATATTAGTTATTAATGAATACAAAACTAGTTAGTAATATAAGTAATTAATAATTGAAGAATTAACAAAAAGTTATAAAAATAAATAAGTTAATAATTAATTAAAAAATATTTAGTAATCGAGAAGGATTAGTAATAAAAAATAATTAATAATTAAGAAATCAATCAAAGTAAATTAATAATTAAAGAATTAACTATAAATTCAAAAAATAACTAAAAATTAGCTAGTAATAGAATGATCAAGCATTAGGTGGACATGTAAGGATCAAGACCTGTGTGGCCACTAGCCACATATTAAGGGGTGTGTCACATGCGGCCCCTCACATTCACTTTCCCGCTCATTGTCCCTACACCTTTGCTTCCACAGATCATAATTTGCAGAGACAGATATATATAGTGTTGTAAAAACACCCTTTTTTGAGTCTACTAGGTCAATATCAAGTGGAGGTAATTGGTTTGGGAAAAAAGTCCAAAACAACAGAAAAAGTTCAAAATTTCTTAATACAATGTTTCACTTAGATTTCATGGGATGTTGCGTCCTTGATCTTATCACAGTCAAAGTCAAATATCAAATTTAGTCCTTTATTGATTTCATTCTTGTCTTTGAAGCAATCGTAGGACCATTCAAATCAATATCCATGTGGTCCATGTTTGATAAGCCAACACTTTCAAACTCTTTGCCCTTGTCAATGTGTGTGAATTCATCCACTCCAGATAAGACATCAATTCTGAAACCTTTTTCTTTCTCAGTACCAATGAACTCATCCACTCCTTCTGATAAGATATCACTTCTATAGTTAAGGGGATTTCTAATTTTTGAGCAAAACCATCTAAGCATTTGAGCAAATTGGATCAGAATGTAGTTTTTTTGTGTCAAAGTTTATGAAAACAATCCAAGTGTATGGACCCCTTTTGTGAATAAAGGGGTCATATTGCTTAAGAAAAGAAATGGATATCCTCATTTCTGACTAAACAAGTTTTCTAACTCTTGAAGTTCATGAAATGAGGCCATGATTATGAAACTGTTTTGTAAATGAAGGGTCCATATTGCTCAATAAAAGAAGTGGTTATCCTTATAAACTAATAAACCACAACAACCAATAACCAGAAAATAAATCTTGAAGTTGCTAGACCCCTTTTTTTATTAAAAGGGATGTATAGTCCACAAAAAAAAAAAAAGATTATGTTCGACCTTAGCAAAATCCAGTATTCTGCATCTTTGTTACACTAGCTTAATTTTAAGTCAAAATATTTTCCACTCATAGTTTTCTAATTATTCTATATTGACAATTTTAATATGTTTCCAACCTACATCACTACAAATGAAGATATGATTTATCACGTAAAAGACACGTTCAAAGTTTTGTGATTCCAATCATCCTACAAGGCGTCCCATCACAATTATCACAATTATCAAGTATCAAGTATAGAAATAGCCCAAAGTTTCCATAAGGAGTAATGAAAAAGACTCCAAAACATTATTTTGGTGGTTATTGCAAAAAGTATTATTATAATAGTCCTTTCAAATTTTGTTCAACATCATGAAGGTGTGCAATCTGCAAAAACTAGGCCTTGAGGCATGCAAGATAATGCTGTGAAGATCTCTTTTGTACTCAAGTTAGCTTGGTGACCAAAAATATTGTCTTTTCTATCCATATAAGTAATATGTAAATAATATAGCCCAATTTTAAGTCAAATACACTCACAATATTTTCTATTTTGTTATTTGTTGTATATTCCAATACATGTTCATATTATTTCAAATAAGTTTTCAACCTATGCAAATGAAAATGAAGACATGATTTATCACATAGAAGACATGTTCAAACTTTTGTGATGTAAAATCATCCTTCAAAATGTCCTACCACAATTATCAAGTGGAGAATAATTAGCACACTATCCTTGTCGTTCAAATTACTCATGGAAAAAAGGACTTCTTATATCCAATCCAAGTACAAAAGGAAATGTAACAAATATAGCCAAATTTTAAGTCAATATTTTACACTCATAGTTTGGTATTTTGCTACTAGATGTGTTGAGTTCATGTTATTTCAAATAAGTTTCCTACAAAGCGTCCTGCCACAATTATTAACAAGGAGAGAAACAAACAAAAAATTTACACAAGGAGAAATGCAAAAGGCTCCAAAAACATTGTTCTTGTGGTTCAAAATCTTTATGGAAAAAAGGATTATTATAGATATTTTTTCATTTTGTATTCAACATCATGAAGGTTTAGTCTTCAAAAAAATACCATTTTTGTGGTTCAAAATCCTCATGGAAAAAGGATTATTATAATAGCCCTTCCATTTTCTGTTGACCATCATGAAATTATAGTCTCCAAAAACTAAACCTCAAGGCATGCGGGACAATGCCTGGAATATCTCTTTTTTACTCAAGGTGGCTTGGTGAACAAACATATTATTTCTGCTATCCAATCCAAGGTATGAAAGGAAGATGTAATAAATATGTTTGCATGGAATATAGGCATCCAATTTGCATGATCGTCCAATGAAGTCTTCACAATTGCAAGAAGGAAATGGAGAAATGTCAACCTTGCATTCAATACCTTTTTTGCATTGATCCTTCTGTAGAAACAATGAGTCAACATGCTCCATGGCCTTCACGACTGTTGTGTCCTTAACAATGCATTTCATGACCAATGACCTCTGAATTCTATCTTCCATTTCTTTGGAGATTTTGTTTCGCCATCTGATTGCTTTGCCATCTCAACGCGGAGGTCGATCTTCATGCAATACTATTAGCCAGTATGTCGTCCCGTCATGGTGAATAAAATAAACGCATTGATTGTAATGATTTGAAATAATAAAAACGAGTGCTAGCTAATAAAGAGGCAACGTTAAGTACTTGGCTTGGTCGAGGACATGTGGTGGTCCCTTGCTAGCAAAGGTGTTCTTTATCATGGAAGAGGGATGATTATTTCTACAAATATCAATGTGAACTTTAATTTTTATTAGAGCCCTATCCCTATCCTATAGCGATATAAGAGATTGGTTAAATTCCATTGATGAGGGAAAATTGACACTATTCCGAGATTACGCCGATTTTTACTCGGTTAAGATGTGAAATTATTGCATCACGATGCCAAATGACATGATCCTAAAAATAGTCGGATCATAATCGGATTGATTAGTCGGATCATAATTGCTCACCATAAAAATAGCTACATGTGCCACCGTGCCTACCACTAGGAAACCACCAATCCACATGTGATGCGTAAACAGGGATGGCTGCATAGCATATGTCAAGTAGCAAGAAAAGGACTCGTTCACGAAAGGGAAAGTGTAGAATACCAAAAGGAGTTACACACATTTAGACAAGTTTTAATAATACCACTGTTACCACTATGGATGTTTGAGGACACCCTTAAGAAAATTAAAGGCCAATAGACCCCTTTCATCGATGAAAGGGGTCTATTGGCCTTTCTTTTTCATGAGATCCCTTAAGAAAATAAATGGCCAATAGACCCCTTTCGTCGATGAAAGGGGTCTATTGGCCTTATGAAAATGAAAGGCCAAGAGACCCCTTTCATCGACGAAAGGGTCTATTGGCCATTCGATTTCTTAAGGCTCTCATTTTCTTAAGGCCCCTCCCTCCCTCGCTCCCTCGCTCTGCCTCCCTCCCTCCCTCCCGCTCTGCCTCCGTTTCTCCCTCCCTCCCTCCCTCCGTCACTCCGCCTCCCTCCCTCCTTCCCGCTCTGCCTCCGTCGCTCCACCGCCTCTCTCCCTCCCTCCCTGCCTCTGTCGCTCCCTCCCTACCTCCCTCCCGCTCTGCCTCCATCGCTCCCTCCCTCCCTCCCTCCCTCCCTTGCTCTGCCTCCCTCCCTCCCTCTCGCTCTACCTCCGTCGCTCCCTCCCTCGCTCCCTTGCTCTTCCTCCCTCCCTCCCTCGCTCTGCCTCCCTCCCTCCCTCTTGCTCTGCCTCCGTTGCTCCATCGATCCCTCGCTCTGCTGCTCCCCCTCCCTCGCTCCCTCTGCCGATCAAGCTCACGAACTCGATCTCCCTCTGAAACAACGATTTTACCTTCAACCGCTTCCTCCCCTAGAAGTAACTGCTAAAGCCAAGGAATCGGCCAAAGATATCGTGGTATTGAAAGCTCTGATCGACCTACACCTGAAGGCTTCTTACCTCCACTACGATCTGAACACTGTGATTGCAGCAAAGCTGAAGGACGAGAAGAAGGCCTTCAAGTCTCTGGTGGCCAAGCTTTTTGATACAATAAACAATGTAATTCATTGGGTTGGATGTCTGTCTGAAATGTTCGACTTTTATTTGGCAGCTTGATTATGCAGCAAGGAGCAAGAGTGTAGCGCATGTAGAGAAGTATTACACCGAAACATTCTCCGCCCTCAAAGACGTCCTCGCCAAGCTTGGCTAACTACAGTCTGTGCCAATTGCAATGTACATATATATCATTCTTGTGCTCGCTTTCAATGCATTTTGCATTTCTCTATGTGGAGCATGGCTTTAAAGAACATCAGCTTTTTCATGGCATTTAGAACATCAAGCTTTTTATTTAAAAGAGTTGTGAGCTTTGAATGCATTTTGCATTTACTTTAAGAACAACTTTTCATTTGAAAGTGTCGCTCCCTCCCTCGCTCCCTTGCTCTCCCTCGCTCCAGAATCTAATAGCAAGCTTACACTATGTGGAGGAATGCACCTACCGCCAACTTTTTCTTCAATAAGAATGCAACTACGTCCATCTAGCTACACTAAAGGGTGCACTTCATCCTGTCAGGCCAAGAAAATCTTGTTCAAAATCCCACCATATCTTGTAAGTTTTTCCCAAAGTGGGCACCTTAGCATCAAAATCCCTTAATGCAAACATGAAAGGTTAACTCACAACAACTTTCATCTTCCACTCCTTTCCAAAATATTGTGTTTGTAATCATAGCCTTCACATCCCAAAGATTTATTTTGTTCTCTTGTTCTCTAAATTTAAACCTCTTTCCCAAGTTATATAATCTTGTGAGTGGGATGTATCTATGATGGCATCTCGATTCTCTAAGATGGATTCCATTGTATAGAAATCAATAACTCTACAATGTATTTGCCAATTTGGATCTCACCACTTTTTTTTAAAGACTTCTAGAGGGCTTCTCCTTTGGGAGAGACAATCATCACATTGGTGAGAGAGCAATGAGCTATATCGATCCATCCTTTAGAAACAAATGTATAGCCTATTGAAGCTAGATCATTAATTATGGATTCCTTCAATTTGTTTTGCATATCCTTATACGCAACCTCTAACAATGTGGTGCACATGGCATAATAGGATGGAATTATAGATTTTTCACCATGATTGCAAGGATCTATGCCATGAAGGATAATGAAGAATATTAAATGATAACCTAGAGCAGCATACGATGTTTGCAACATCAACTTGGATATTTTGAAGTTCAGTACCTCTCAAGGCTTCTATGATTGTTGGTTGCCTATTTTGAGTAGTAGAAGAGACTCAGTAGAAGTTTAATGATCAAGATTCTTGGTGCTTTCCCCCAATATCTCCCTTGTGATATTAGGGAGGTTTTTAGTACGTATTTTTTGAATTAAATATGTTTAAAATGCAAAAAAACATGTCTTTTCTAGTCAGTCATTGCAAATTGGTTGACTAGATCACTCTTGCACAGTGAACATATATACCAAGCTATATAAAAAAAATACACTGTGTGGTTTAAGGGCACATCACGTGGTTTTCCTATACACCACATGATATTTTGACATATGTATGCATAGCACTTGGAGATTTTTTAGTTCCCTTTTAGACACATGCACTATTATGAAAATAAGGCAAGGAGGGGGAGGCAAGGAGACGAGGAGGCCTTAGGAGACACAACACAGTATATTCAAGATATTGTACACTTTTGTGGTTAATAACTTGTTCTTGTATGCTTAATAACTTTTCTTTGTATGCTTTTGTTGTCCAGCTAGTCTCCTCAAGCCTCATCATCTCGTCAAGTGCAGCTTCAATTAGCAGCATCATGATCAAGCTATTGAAGTAAAGCTGGGACTTAATTGACCTTGTAAGTCTATTCTATGCCATTCGATGACTTCTTTTTTTAAATGCATTTGTGTCACATTGGCAGGATGGTAAAAATAAAAACTTTTGAGAGGAGGGGGAGAGGTGGAAGAGGAGAACGAGGAGGCATGAGAAGTGGAAGGACAAGTAGCAAGAGAAGTTCGCAAGTGGAATCTACACCAAATTTAGAGTTTCAAAAAGAGGTTGAAATTGGAGTTAAAGAGGATAAGGAGATGGAAGACTTTGAAGACACTACTATAATTGTGGAGGAATCTTCTAAGAAGAGAAAGAAAGAGGATAAACAACTGGATGAGGAGTTTGAGCAAGAGTTTCCTGCTGCACTTGATATTGGCTAGGGGAAGGATGTTATTGAATCTCTTGCAATCAATCCTGGAAAGATTGCTCCCTTGATCCCATTATGTCATTGTGTTGTAAACACAAGAGTGAGAGGCCTACGAACTGATATGGATAGCCTAAAGCAAGCTCTAGAGGCAGAAAAATATATTCAACAAATTGGAATGTTTATTTTATCTACAACACTTTCGGATGGTGTTTCACAAGAGGTGACAGATGAAATTAAACAATCATGGGATTCTTATTGGAGGGATGTAAATGCAGAATTTGAGGCACAAATTGTTGATGGTCCATCAAACAAATGCACGTGTGATAAGAGCATGCCGATGCATAGTCTTTATACTCATGTATGAGACATGAAAAACGAGAACATACATGTGCCCAACCATGCAAACAGTGTATGATGGACATGATACTTTGCACAGGCCTTAAAATAAATAGGTTTAAGATGTGTGCTAAGTATCATACCGATCAAACAAATACACATGTGATAGAAATAGATCGATG
The DNA here is from genome assembly GCF_047967505.1 of Dipteris shenzhenensis. NCBI lineage: Eukaryota > Viridiplantae > Streptophyta > Polypodiopsida > Gleicheniales > Dipteridaceae > Dipteris > Dipteris shenzhenensis. Next base: position 21,888,634 of record NC_141599.1, read on the forward strand.
TGTATTATTTTATAAAAAGTGTGCCCAACTATGCAAACATTGTCTAATGGACATGAAACTTTGCATGGGACTTTAAGTGAATAGGTTTAAGGTGTGTGCAAAGTATTGAACCCATCAAACATATGCACATGCGGTAGTAGCACGTCGATGTGTATTTTTTCATACTCATGTATGAGACATGGTGAAAAAATAAGGACATATGCCTGCCCAACCATGGAAACACTATCCGATGGTCATGAAACTTTTCATGGAACTTAAATTGAATAGTTTTAAGGCATGTGCAAATAATTATACCCATCAAACATATGCATATGTGATAGGAGCATGCCAATGCATATTTTTCCATACTCATGTATGAGACATGGTGACAAACAAAAACATATGTGTGCCCAACCATGCAAACAGTGTTTCATAACCATGTTGGGCATTGATGGTTGAAAGATAATGAAACTTGGTAGGACTCTTATACATGATGAAATAAAGCTTTTAAATAGGTGTTATTCCATTTGTAGTAGCATAGCATATTGTTTTAGGGTAGATAATTCCTTTTCTGTCGCACCATGAGTTGAAATATGTTTGATAGGGTAAGGTCAAATTCATGGCCCTATAGCTCGGAATGAATTGAGACTTGGTATTCCTCTCAACGCATTCTACCAATAACCATACCAAGTCTTCTACCATAAATAGGTCTATATATGCCTTTTTGTTTAAAAAATCCCCATCGTGCACACTACAACACATAAGGGTCACCAACATTGGTTTTTCATAACCATGTAGAAGACAAAACTTTGTAAGATGATGGAATTAAGATTTTGTCTAGGCTTTATTGCATTTGGAGTAGCAAAGCATATTGTTTTAGGGTAGATAACCTTTTCTTTGCCACATTGTGATGAGAAATATTTTTCTTAGGGTAAAGTAAAATCCATGGCTCTTATTCCTTGTAATGGACTGTGAATTGGTATTCTTCTCATTCATATTATACCAAAGCATCATATCAACTTTTGTCCCATAAATAGGTCTATACATGGCCTTTTGTTTTAAAGAACCTTGTCGCACACACTAGAGCACGTGTGGGTCACCAACGTTGGTTTTTCATAACCATATTGGACATCGATACTTGAAACACTATGAAAATTCATAGGATTCTAATACATGATGGAATAGAGATTATGTCTAAGCTTTATTTCATTTCGAGTAGTGGAATTTTGGGGAAATGAAATAAAAGAAGGGTTGCCAATTGGTTAACGATAGACAACCTTTCTTTTGCCACACCATGAGCTGAAACATTTTTGACAGGGTAAGTTCAAATCCATTTTCATATATCTCGTAATGTATTAAGAATTGGTATGAATCTCAATAAAATTTTACCCAAGCCCCATACCAAATCTTGTCCCATAAATAGATCTATTCATGCCTTTTTATTTTACAAATCCCCGTTGCGCACACTACAACATGTGAGGGTCACGAATGTTGGTTTTGTAAGAAAATAATTCAACGTCTATGCTCAACAGATAACAGGATCGAGACAGGATCTCGTACGCAAGAGAGAAAACAAGATAGTATGGAGAATCAAAAATTTGATTACTGTAGAACTAATACAATAGATGGCACTGCCTCCCAACCGTGCGCTCCTGTGAAAGAAGCTTCGATGGCATGCTGGAAATAGTAGAAGAGAGAGGCTAAATGCTAAGGAATAAGGGCAACTGTAGCCAGTGATGAAATGGGCTTCACGGGCTTGCTCTTATATAGCCACCAGTAGGCTCAATTGGGTGGCCGATCCAGTCCACCCAAAACGGTCGACTGGGGGTCGGTCCCAAAATAGGCCACTGACCATACAATAGATCCAGTGCGCATAACAGAGCAACTAACCTACAGTCTTCGTTTGGCCCACAGCCATCCGGGATCATTTGAGGCTCCAAACGGGCCCCGCAACCCGAGAGTGGGCTGCCCCAAGAAATGCTCCATCTACCCTTAGTGCGATCAGTCAAGGGATGCCTTCCCGCACTTGCATGTAGCCTAGTTGACGGTGTGCCAACTCTATCTGAAGCCGTCCAGCCATCAGGCCACACATGACCCCCATCTGGTGTCCAAACCAAGACCTACCATATAACCAAGCTACTCAAATGCCTTCTTCTCATATGGGGGGCTTACACGTAGAGTTAGCTGGTTCTCGTGTAGTTACATGAGAGTGGAGCATTCATATCTATCACCCCCCCTCAATGTCCACCCACAAGTGAACTTACTTTTTGGCCCAATGCCAAGTCGACGATGAAGATGCCTCTCCAGCAAGTCTCTTCTAAGAGCCTTCGTGAAGATGTCCGCAGCATTCTCTGTAGTCAGACAGTACACCAAGTCGACCTCTCCATCCATGATCAGCGCGCATACAAAGTGATATTGAATCTCAATGTGTTTTGTGCGAGCATGGAACACTGGGTTCTTTGCAATCGCCATGCAACTTTGATTGTCACATGATAACTGTGTAGGCTTGTTTTGCACTGCACCCATGTCTCCCAAAATCCTCCTCAACCACACTGCTTTGCAAGAAGCAAAGCATGCAAATTTGTACTCGGCCTCGGTAGAAGAAAGAGCAACTGTGGGTTGCTTCTTGCTGACCCATGACACAACTCCAGATACAAGTGAGAAATAGTACCCTGTCACTGATCTCCTGCTGTCCACATCTCCTACCCAATCCGAGTCACAGAATCCAATCAAGATGTTGCCCTTGGTATAGATGATGCCATAATCAAGTGTGCCTTTGATGTATTTCAGCACCTGCATCCCTACCCTCTAATGGTTCTCTCGGGGCTTATTGGAAAACCTGCTAAGTACACCAGTCGCAAAACTGATGTCCGATTGTGTGTTGCACAGGTAGATCAAGCTACCCACAAGCCTTCTGTACTTCACTTCATCCACCAGTGGTGATGAATCCTCGCTTGAGAGCTTTGCATCAACCTCCATAGGGGTACCAACTGTTTTGCACTCAGCCATGCCAAATGCCTTCAGTATCTCTCTAGCATACTTCAACTGTGAAATGAAGATCTGTTTCGGCTCCTGCCAAACTTCAATCCCCAAATAAAAATGCATCAGTCTGAGATCTGTCATTTCAAACTCTCTTCCTAGCAAATGCTTCGTCTACGAGATCTTCTCTTCATGGTTCCCTGTTATGACAAGGTCATCCACATAAAGGACCACGATCATACACCTGCCTCCTTCTCTGAAGATATACAAATTTGCATCAGATGGGCTCCTCGTGAACCCATTTTGTAGAAAGTAGGCATCAATTCACTGGTACCATGCTCGTGGGGCCTGTTTCAGCCCGTAAAGTGCCTTCTTTAGTTTGAAGACCTTACCTTTTGAACCGAGGATCTCAAAACCTGGTGGTTGTTCCACGTATACCTCCTCCTTGAGATCTCCATTCAGAAAGGTGGATTTCACATCCATCTGAAACATGGGCCAAGTTCCCTGGGTAGCTAAAGCCAAAACACTGCGAATTGTGGTTAGTCGAGCTGTGGGAGCAAAAGTATCTTGATAATCAAAACCATGTACCTGTGCAAATCCTTTTGCCATGAGCCGAGAGCCTTGTAATTATCCAACGTGCCATCGGACTTGTACTTGGTCTTGTACACCCACTTGGTTCCGATTACCTTGTGTTTTGGTGGTCGATCTACAAGGTCCCAAGTGTTGTTCTTCATGATGGAGCCATACTCCGACTGCATAGCCTCCATCCACTTATCATCGCCCTGTGCCTCTTCAAGACACTTGGGTTCATTAGCACGGATCACTTCTGTCATCAAAGCATAGTTGACCAAGTTTTCCTGCGCCCTTCTTTGCTCCTCTAATCTTTTGGACGGGCGGTGTTCGGATGGTTCCTCCTCAATGGCTGGAGGTTCTCTGCCATCCAAAAGTTGCTTTACCCACTTCGAGAATGGCCATTGCCATTGTGGTTCTACAGGCTCTTCTTCATCTTCTTTGTCTTGAATCCTCCCAAGCACCATTGGGGGAGTTCGGTCTACTGTTGGTGGCGGTACTGGATGGATATCCTGGTCCTAGTTGTCTAGGAAGGAAGCATCCTCCTTCAATTGATGCAGCTGTCCTGAGAAGACCACATCGCGACTTACAATTACCTTCTTAGTAACAGGGTTATAGAGATGGTAACCCTTTGCCTCTTCACTGTAGCCTAAGAAAATACACTTCTAGCTCTTCGGTTCCCATTTGGTCCTTGTAGCATCTGGGACATGCACAAAACAGTCACATCCAAAAACTTTGAAATGTGCAGCTTAAGGTTTCTTACCAGAAAAGGCTTGCAGTGGAGTCATCCCATTCACGACCTTTGTGTAGCTACGATTAAGGATGTAAACTGCAATGTTACATGCTTCAGCCTAGAAAGCCTTTGGCAAATCTTTCCCTTTCATCATACTCCAGCCCATTTTGCAGATGACGCGCATCTTGTATGATGTATGTGGTGATGTATATGGCAGGGGTTTCTGCCTCTTGATTCCATGACTTTTGCAGTAACTTTTGAATTCAGTTGATGTGAACTCTCCACCTATGTCTGATCTCAGCTTCTTCACCTTCCTCCCCGATTCTTTCTCGACCATTACATGCCATTCCTTGAACCTACTGAAAGCCTCATCTTTCGTCTTCAGGAAGTATATCCATATCCTTCTACTGTAGTCGTCGATCAGCATCATGAAGTAGAAGGAACCACCCAAAGCTTCCATCTCTATCTTTCTGCAGAGATCCATCTGAACAAGCTCTAGAGGAGCCTTTTCCCCACTGGCCTCTTTAGGAAAGGGCTGCCGATGCTGCTTGCCCATCATGCAAGCTTCACATACATCGAGCAGATTTGAAATTTCTGGTAGGTCTGCAATCATTCCACTTTTATGCATCTCCTTCAAAGAACTAAGGTTTAGATGACCAAACCTCTCATGCCATAGCTTAGTGTTCTTCACATCCACTCGAGCACTGAAAGCTAAGAATTCGTAAATGTTGTTGCGCCGTGTACCTTTACCAACGACCTTTCCTTGAAAATCCAAGATCTGTGCACCATTCTTATCGAATTGAACTTTGAGGTCCTGATCCATGATCGCAGAAACGGACAACAAGTTCCTCTTGATATTTGGCACATAAAGAACATCGGACAACTATTTTACAACTCCATCTGACTTGAGAGCAATCGTACCTTTTCCTTTTGCTGGACATTTTGCATCATTACCGACTGCTACCATGATGTCATTCCCTACTAGCTGTAGAGAGGTATACTAATCCTTCCGACTGGTCATGTGGCGTGATGCACCACTGTCAATGATCCAAGGTTCATCTGCAGGTACATGAACTACCTCCATGCAAATCTCCTCAATTGCTATGAACAGCTCTATAGCTACTGCCTGTGCGTTGTTGCTGGACTCTTTCTTTACTCCATTCTTCTCATCTGCAATCTTCTTTCGGCACTCATTCTGCTTGTGCCCTGTCTTGTTGCAATAGAAGCACTTGATCTTCTTCTTTCTCTTTTTATCATCAGAAGAAGATGGGTTACCAGAGTCCTTACCCTTACCTTTCTTTGATCCGGTCCAGAAAGCTGAATCTTCTCCAGTCCTTGTCTTTTGACGCATCTCCTCCTCCAAAAGCATCGCACTGAAATCGTCAAAGTTGAGGGGCAGATTTTTGTTCTACGTATTCAGCGCTGTAACAAGACCATCGTACTTTGGTGGGAGAATCCATATGCACCTTCGTGCTAGATTCTCACTGGTAATGGTGATGCCAATCGCAGTCATCTGATCACGCAGATTCTTCACCGTAGTGATGAACTTCTCTGCCGCTTCAAACTCAGACAATTTTTTGTTCATGAGTTGAGTCTCCATATTCTAAATCCGTGTCTGATTCATGGTCTCGTACTGATTTTTCAAGACCGTCCATGCCTCCTCCACTGTGGTGACATCTTGAATTAATGCCATAACAGAATAACTAACACAGCAGACAATAGAACACAGTGCATCTACATTTCTTCTTGTCCACGCGAGAATCTCATCCGCAGTTGATACTATCTATTGTCCTGCATTGGCTGGATCCGGGCCTCACGTCCACCCCAGTAGCAGTGTCCCAAAGCTCATATGCGCTTAGGATGGTCTTCATCTTGAACTTCTAGAGAGGATAGCTAGAGCCGTCTAAGTTTCTGCATTTTCCGAACGGTGGGATTCGCAGTCTTGTGGGATGGGTCATCTCTCACAATCTCCTCGCAAACAGAAACACACTATCAAAGCTTCTTGCTAGAGTCCAGGCTCTGATACCATGTACGAAAATAATACAACGTCTGTGCTCAACAGATAACAAGATCTTGTACGCAAGAGAGAAAACAAGATAGTATGGAGAATCGAAAATTTGATTACTGTAGAACTGATACAATAGATGGCGCTGCCTCCCAACTATGTGCTCCTGTGAAAGAAGCTTCGATGGTGTGCTGGAAACAGTAGAAGATGGAGGCTAAATGCTAAGGAATAAGGGCTGTTGTAGCCAGTGATGAAATGGGCTTCACGGGCTTGCTCTTATATAGCCACCAGTCGTAGTCGGTTAGGCTCAATTGGGTGGCCGACCCAGTCTACCTAAAACGGTCGACTGGGGGTTGGTCTTGAAATAGGCCACCGACCATACAATAGAACCGGTGCACAAAACAAAGCAACTATCCTACGGTCACTGTTCGGCCCACAGCCCTCTGAGATCATATGAGGCTCCAAACGGGCCCCGCAACCCAAGAGTGGGCTGCCCCGAGAAATCCTCCGTCTACCCTCAGTGTGGTCAGTCAAAGGATGCCTTCCCGCACTTGCATGTAGCCTAGTTGGCAGTGTGCCAACTCTATCTGAAGTCGTCCAGCCATCAGACCACACGTGGCCCCCATCTGGTGTCCAAACTAGGACCTACTGGATAACCGAGCTACTCAAATGCCTTCTCCTCATATGGGGGGCTTACAAGTAGAGTTAGCTAGTTCCCGCGTAGTTACATGAGAGTGGAGCATTGATATCTAACAGGTTTTTCATAACCATGTTCGCCATCGATGGTCAAAAGAAGACAAAAGTTACTAGTAATCTTATACATGATGGCGTAAAGATTATGGCTAGGCTTTATTTCATTTGGAGTAGCATAGAATATTGTTTTAGGGTAGATAACCCTTTCTTTTGTGCATTGCGATGAGAATTTTTTTTGTTAGGATAAGGTCAAATCCATGGCTGTATATCTCATAATGGACTGATACTTGGTATAATCCTTATTAGTATTATACCAAAGCACTATATCAAATCTTGTCCCATAAATAGGTCTATACATGGCTTTTTGTTTTAAAGAACCTCGTTGCACACACTAGAATGGTCACAACCGTTGGTTTTTAATAACCATGTTGGACACCAATGGTCAAAAGAAGATGAAACTTAGTAAGACTATAATATATGATAACATTTATAAATATTTTGGCTAGGTAACCCTTTCTTTGCCGCACTGCGAGATGAGAAATATTTTTGTTAGGGTAAGGTAAAATCCATGGCTCTATATCTCATAATGGACTGAGACTTGGTATGATTCTCTCTAATATTATACCACAAAACCGTATCTAATCTTATCCCATAAATAGGTCTATACATGGCTTTTTATTCTAAAGAACCTCATCGCACATACTAGAACACATGTGGGTCATCAACATTGGTTTTCAATAATTATGTTGGACATCGATGGTCGAAAGATGATGAAACTTGGTCCAACTCTAATATATGATGGTATAAATATTTTGTCTAGGTTTTTATTTCATTTCAAGTAGCATAGCATATTGGTTTATGGTAGACAACCCTTTTTTTGCAACACTCCAGGCTGAAACATTTTTGATAGGGTAAGTTCAAATCCATTGCTCTACATCTCGTAATGGACCAAATTGGTATGACTCTTAGTAACATGTTACCCAAGCCCCATACCAAATCTTGACCCATAAATAGGTCTATACATGACTTTTTATTTTACAAATCCCCATCGTGCACACTACAACATGTGAGCATCACCAACGTTGGTTTTTCATAACCATGTTCGGCATCAATGGTCAAAAGAAGACAAAGATTTGTAGGAATCTACCCTTTCACACTACGAGAGAAATATTTTTCCTAGGGTAAAGTCAAATCCATGGCTCTATATCTTGCATTGGATTGAGACTTGGTATCTTATATCCAAGCCCCATTTTATCTAATCTTATCCCTGCCTCATAGAATTTTATCGGGGGATTCACCTCATAATATTTTAGTGTACCAGATGCATTCAAACAGAGGGGTATTTTAATTTAACTTTTTGGAAAATTTTAACAGTTTTACAATAACAAGAGTGGTTTTTTAATTGAAATTTAGAAAAAAATCACTTAGTTCATAAGTAAAAAGGGGTGTTTTTATTGGGAGGAAAATTTTAGTTGAGAGGTTTTTAAATACCCCTTGAACACACATACATAGGGTTTCTTGGTAGTGCAACCCCCGAGCGAATTTGTACATACTAAAGCATGTCATATGAAATTAGTGAAAGAGTTGAATAAGGTGCTTGAGAAATAGAATCCAATGGTGGATCTCAAAAGGATGGAAAGCATACAACAATTTGCTCTATGGAAGTTCTTTACTAGAAGACCCTTTCCAACCTTTACTTTGAAAGCAAAGCAAATAGTAGTGAGAGGCCAACGGTGGTGAAACCTACTTGCCTTCCTGCATCTAATGTTGATCTTCATCAAAATGTTCTAAGGCCCCTAGTTTTCTTAGGAGTGGTAGGGGTGTGGCTTGGGCAGATATTTTGCCAAATGATGATGGATCTATTTTTGCAAAGTCATCTAAGGAGGTGGAAATGATAGACATGAATCAAAAAACGTGGAGACATGAAGAGAAGGGGCTGGAAAAGAAGCCACTTGTAGAATCTAATGCTAACCTCTCTTCCTCCAAGGCTTTACCAAAGAGAATTAACGATGTGCCAAGGAATCTCTAGGGGTGTCAAAGAAAATCACTTCCAAATTTTACGAGATGTTGTTAAATCCCTCTCCCACTGATTCTACTATTGGTAAGAGCAGATCAAATGCATTGTTTACCTTGGTGTTGATGGAGTTTTCTATCACCCCAAGGTGACTAACTATAATCCTATGGCTAGCTCATTGTAGATGTGTGTATACTTCATAGAAGATGCCCTCTCTTGCAATCCATAGGTTTCTATGGAAGTTTTCCTACTCCAAGTGATGCAATTAAATAAGTGCCAAAAGGTATTTCTTGGGCAAGGTGCCCTATTGCATGGACAAATTGTATGAAGGCCGATGATACTGATTTAGGTAGAATGAGAAAAAAGAATATGACCTTCATGAAACAACAAGTAACTGTATTAAATTGGTTGTCCAAATTTATTACAAATAGCATGTGGCTACACACCCATGGTAAAATCTGTCTATGCTCATTGGAATTGGAACTCTATGAGCCAGTAGCTTACTTCTTATATTTTCGAAGACATTTAAGTATTAACATGATTTAAGGAGCAGATCATCAACACAAAATTAGGTATTACAAACTGAGTAGAGTAGCATTGATCATGGATTGTGGTAGTCCAAGAAGTCCACAAGTCATTTATCTCGGCTCAGTTATCATATGAGAAGATGTGAAGGCAATGCACAATGTTATTGCAGTAGGAGTGGCCATGCAGTAGAGCATTCCAGACATGATACATGTTTTCTCATAAGCTACCATATGTACACAATTATAGTTTGATTTGAGAGATGATAAGGCCTTTCCAAAACGCTTGCTAATTGCTCCTACACTCGATTCAAATAATTAATTTGCCTATTTGCTGGTATTAGTCACTTCTTGCATTAATTTTACCTCTAAGGTATTGAATTCTTGAAATACAACTAACATACTTGGCTCAGTAAAGAGAGCTTTTCGAGAAGCACTGACAAGCTCTTGGTTTGATGCAAAGGGAGGACATTCCCATTAATAAAGGGGTGTGATGGAAAGTAATGCTCATTCCTTCTTTAATTACCTAGAATCATCATCTTGAGGGCAGGCCTACTTCATGATGTTGGTCTTGAGGAAAGGTTTTGAGAAACCATCTCAACATCATGTGTTAGATATTGTGCATAGCACTAACACATAGAGTCTGTATGTTGTTCATGGCGAGGCTTACAATGGTGATTTACACATTTCACATGACCACGCACATGGGTAAATCTAAGCTGACCTAAGGTTATTTCCCAATGCCAATCAAGCAAACCAATGGAAGTGAAAGCAAGCTATGACACTTGTAAAAGTTGTTCTTATGCGAAAGCATGATTTCCAATAGTTTACTTAATCAACACCTAGTAAATTAAAGAGCTACAAACTAGTAACTAATTTAAGCCACAATAGCTTCAAGCTTTCACGCAAGAGGGTAGAATTTAGAAGAGAGTGGAAAAAAGAAACATCAATACTGCATGGGTAGTGAATGAGGGCCGCCCCTATCAAAAGTAAACTTTGGTATATTTCTTTATTGAATTGTAGGGTCACAGAAGGCCTTACGTGTCCAAACCAGTACTAGGTACGAGGGGTCCCACACCTCCATCCCATAGCCATGCATGCCCTCTCCCACTCGCAAAGGTTATCGGGATGAGGGAGAGGGGTTTATGACCCTTCTTATATCCCAAGAGCTCAAGAACACCATATTGCCTCCACCAATGACATGTGTCGTCCAGTGTCCAAAGCCCTTCATCATGTCACACTGCACAGTCCTTTGCTAAACAGTCTACATGGGTGTGATGCTTGAGAAAGGATGACCACCACATGCTATCTATAAAGGAAAGGGTTGTATTCCCTAACCCTAACCCTAACCCTAAAAGGGTTTGTATATATTCTACAACTAAATATAGTGTACAGTTGTACAGTTAGTCATTTGTGGTGTGTTCTCTAGCTGTGCCCTCTCTCCTCATCTCCACTCTTCTCCTCTCCCCTCTTCATATTTTGTCAAGTGAGCTCCTAAAAATGAGGCAAGTTATTTATATAGGGAGCTCAGTAAAGTAGCAACTTGCTTTAGCAAATAGCATAGAGACTAGCTTTATCAAAAAAGTGTGACCAGTGTTAATCTAGATTTAAAGCAGTAGGGTAGGTGTTATTAAAGCAGTGGCTGGCTTTATTAGGATGTCATGTCTCTGTGTTAGAGGTGGGTGCTTTATCCATATAGCAATGGGTACCATTAGTTATGGTAGCAAGATTGGAATTATCTTTTAGCGCAATGGGTAGCATTATTTTTAGTGCAGTAGGCCAAGAGTCATTGTGTTGTCCATATAGTAGCAATGAAGTGATTGCTACATTAATGTTATAGTAGTGACTCACATTTGAAGACCCTGATATGATGATTCTGACTATGGAACTAGCACTGCTGAATTTCACCATAGTGCATCCAAGTTCCTATGATGTGGTGTGGATAGTGTGGCATAATAATAGTGAGCAGCATGACCTTGGATGTGTTAGATATCAATGCTCCACTCTCGTGTAACTATGCGGGAACCAGCTAACTCTACTTGTAAGCTCCCCATATGAGGAGAAGGCATTTGAGTAGCTCGGTTATCCAATAGGTCTTGGTTTGGACACCAAATGGGGGCCATGTGTGGCCTGATGGTTGGATGGCTTCAAATAGAGTTGGCACACTGCCAACTAGGCTACATGCAAGTGCGGGAAGGCATCCCATGATTGACTGCACTGAAGGTAGATGGAGCATTTCCCAGGGCAGCCCACTTTCGGGTTGCATGGCCCGTTTGGAGCCTCAGATGATCCCGGATGGCTATCGGCCGAACGATAACCGTAGGTTACTTGCTCTATTTTATGCCACAGTTCTATCGTATGGTCGGTGGCCTATTTTGGGACCGACCCCAGTCGACCGTTTTGGGCGGACTGGGTCGGTCACTTAATTGGGTCTAACTAACTATGACTGGTGGCTATATAAGAGCAAGCCCGTGAAGCCCATTTCATCACTGGCTACAGCAACCCTGATTCCCTATCATCTAGCCTCCATCTTCTACTATTTCCATCTCACCATCGAAGCTTCTTTCACAGGAGCGCACGGTTGGGAGGCAGCGCCATCTATTGTATCAGTTCTATAGTAATCAAATTTTTTGATTCTCCATACTATCTGCTTTTCTCTCTTGCGTACGAGATCCTGTTATCTATTGAGCACAAACGTTGTATTGTTTTCTTACATGGTATCAGAGCCTGGACTCTAGCAAGAAGATTTGGTATTGTGTTTCTATTTGTGAGTAGATTGTGAGAGATGGCCCAGCCCGCAAGACTGCGAATCCCACCATTCGGCAAAAGCAGAAAGTTGGATGGCACTAATTATCCACTCTAGAAGTTCAAGATGAAGACCATCCTAAGCGCATACGAGCTTTAAGATACTGCTACTAGGGTGGATCTGAATCTAGTTCCGAGACCGAATCCGGCCAATGCAGCACAACAGATAGTACCAACTATGGATGAGATTCTCGCGTGGACAAGAAGAATTGCAGATGCACTGTGTTCTATTGTCTGCAGTGTAAGTGATTCTATCATGGCATTAATTCAACATATCACCTCAGCGGAGGAGGCATGGACAGTCTTGAAAAATCAGTACAAGACCACGAATCAGATGCAGATTCAAAATCTGGAGACTCAACTCGCGAACAAGAAACTGTCTGAGTCTGAAGCGGCAGAGAAGTTCATCACCAAGGTGAAGAATCTGCGCGATTAGATGATTGTGATTGGCATCACCATCACCAACGAGAATCTAGCACGGAGGTGCATACGGATTCTCCCACCAAAGTACAACGGTCTTGTTACAGCACTGAATACGTAGAACAGAAATCCACCCCTCAACTTTGAGGATTTTAGTGCAATGCTTCTAGAGGAGGAGATGCGTCAAAAGATGAGGACTGGCAAAGATTTGGCTTTCTATGTTGGATCAAAGAAAGGTAAGGGTAAGGACTCTAGTAACCCATCTTCTTCTGATGATAAAAAGAGAAAGAAGAAGATCAAGTGCTTCTATTGCAACAAGGCAGGGCACAAGCAGAATGAGTGCCGAAAGAAGATTGCAGATGAGAAGAACAGAGTAAAGAAAGAGTCCAACAATAGTGCGCATGCAATACCAGTAGAGTTGTTCGTAGCAATTGAGGAGATTTGCACGGAGGCAATTCATGTACCTGCGGATGAACAGTTGATTATTGACAGTGGTGCATTGCGCCACATGACCAGTCGGAAGGATTGGTATACCTCTCTACAGCTGGTAGGGAATGACATCCTAGTAGCATTCAGCAATGATGCAAAATGTCTAGCAAAAGGAAAATGTACGATTGCTCTCAAGTTAGATGGAGTTGTAAAACAGTTGTCTGATGTTCTTTACATGCCAGATATCAAGAGGAACTTGTCCATTTCGGTGATCACGGATCAGCACCTCAAAGTTCACTTTAATAAGAATGGCACACAGATTTTGGATCTTCAAGGGAAGGTCATTGGTAAAGGTACACGGTGCAACAACATCTACGAACTCTCAGCTTTTAGTGCTCGAGCGGATGTGAAGAACACTAAGCTATGGCATGAGAGGTTTGGTCATCTAAACCTTAGTTCTTTAAAGGAGATGCATAAAAGTGGAATGATTGCAGACCTACCAGAAATTGCAGATCTGCCCGATGTATGTGAAGCTTGCATGATGGGCAAGCAGCATCGGCATCGCTTTCCTAAAGAGGCCAGCAAGGCAAAGGCTCCTCTAGAGCTCGTTTACACAGACCTCTGCGGAAAGATGGAGACAGAAGCTTTGGGTGGATCCTACTACTTCATGACGCTAATCAACGACTACAGTAGAAGGATATGGATATACTTCTTGAAGACTCCATGCCAGGACCCCACGGAGGAGGGAGGGGCAGTTGATTAGGATTGACTAGACTATTTTGCCCCTTTTCACAGCAAAATGGAGTAGCAGAATGCAAGATGCGCGTCATCTGCGAAATGGGCAGGAGTATGGTGAAAGGGAAAGATTTGCCAAAGACTTTCTGGGCTGAAGCATGTAACACTATAGTTTACATTCTGAATCGTAGCTATACGACGGCTATGAACAGAATGACTCCACTGCAGGCCTTTTCTGGTAGGAAACCTTCAGCTGCACATTTCAGAGTTTTTGGATGTGACTGTTTTGTGCATGTCCCTGATGCTAACAGGACCAAATGGGAACCAAAGAGCCGGAAGTGTATTTTCTTGGGCTACAGTGAAGAGGCGAAGGGTTACCGTCTCTATAACCCTGTTACCAAGAAGGTAATTGTAAGTCGCAATGTGGTCTTCTCAGAACAGCCGCATCAATTGGAGGATGCTTCCTTCCCAGACAACAAGGACCAGGATATCCATCCAGTACAACCACCAACAGCAGACCGAACTCCCCCAATAGTGCTTGGGAGGATTCAAGATAAAGAAGATGAAGAAGAGCCTACAGAACCACAACGGCAACTGCCATTCCCGAAGTGGGTAAAGAAGGCTTTGGATGGCAGAGAACCTCCAGCCATTGAGGAGGAACCATCCAAACACCACCGGTCCAAGAGATTAGAGGAGCAAAGAAGGGTGTAGGAACACTTGGTCAACTACGTGTTGATGACAGAGGTGATCCGTGCTGAAGAACCCAAGTGTCTTGAAGAGGCACAGGGTGATGATAGGTGGATGGAGGCTATGCAGTCAAAGTATGGCTCCATAATGAAGAACAACACTTGGGACCTTGTGGATCGACCACCAAAATGCAAGGTAATCGGCACCAAGTGGGTGTACAAGACCAAGCACAAGTCCGACAACATGTTGGATAAGTACAAGGCTTGGCTCATGGCAAAAGGATTCGCACAAGTACATGGTTTTGATTATCAGGATAATTTTTCTCCCACAGCTCGACTAACCACAATTCGCAGTGTTTTGGCTTTAGCAGCCCAAGGAAGTTGGCCCGTGTTTTAGATGGATGTAAAATCTGCCTTTTTGAATGGAGATCTCAAGGAGGAGGTATATGTGGAACAACCACCAGGTTTTGAGAACCCTGGTTCAGAGGGTAAAGTTTGTAAACTAAAGAAGGCACTTTACGGGTTGAAACAGGCCCCACGAGCATGGTACCAGTGAATTGATGCCTACTTTTTGCAAAACGGGTTCAGGAGGAGACCATCTGATGCAAATTTGTATATCTTCAGAGAAGGAGGCAAGTGTATGATCGTGGTCCTTTATGTGGACGACCTTGTCATAACAGGAAACCATGAAGAGAAGATCTCGCAAACAAAGCATTTGCTAGGAAGAGAGTTTGAAATGACAGACCTCGGACTGATGCATTTCTGTTTGGGGATTGAAGTTTGGCAAGAGCCAAAACAGATCTTCATTTCACAGCTGAAGTATGCTGGAGAGATACTAAAAGCATTTGGCATGGCTGAGTGCAAGACAGTTGGTACCCCTATGGAGGTTGACATGAAGCTCTCAAACGAGGATTCATCACCACTGGTGGATGAAGCGAAGTACAGAAGGCTTGTGGGCAACTTGATTTACTTATGCAACACGTGGCCAGACATCAGTTCTGCGACTGGTGTACTAAGCAGGTTTTCCAATAAGCCCCGGGGGGACCATTGGAGGGCAGGGATGCGGGTGCTGAAATACATCAAAGACATGCTCCAAGGTTGACAATGTAGAGAATAACTATTCAAAGTTGGCAAGGGCAGGCAAGCGTAGACCAAACAATTGGATAGGGACAATGATGAATCATGTTGTCTCTTTCATGCATAGACCTATGACACCTTGCAATTTTAACTTTAGTGGGAATAAACACCCCTCCAGTCAGTCCTCCTCCTCATGCTTGCATTGAGAGGGGATACTATAAGCTCACAAATGAGTTTTATGGATTATCTAATCCCATGGTTTTACTAGTGTACATTTTGGGACTACCATGTGGTAGACCCCTTGTGGATTATCCTACCTGAATTGTGCGAAGATGTAAATCTAGGCATATAAGGCCTAGAAGTTGATGGAGGCTCACACCCTAATACTACTTTTGGGGTAGGTCATCAATTAATGGCTAGGTGGCATGTATGGTGTCCACTGTGTACCCCAAGAGCTAATTTAGCACACATTGACACCATGTCCTCCACTCATTTGCTTTTCAATCCTGAGTTTCCCAGTTCCATGTGCGAGACCCATTGTTGGTGCTACTTAATAGCGTGCCTTTCGATGTCGCAAAATTACCATGGGCAAATGTCTCCATTAATTTTTGTTCATTTTTTAAGTCCAATTATGCTAAAGGTTAGTTGCTAGCTACAAAAAAAGCAGCTATAGCCTTGAGTGATGTGCCTCTTGCCATGCATAAATTAGTATCCCCCTCATGATATTGAGCAACTTGATCCTCTCCCCTAGGCCTCACGTCAAGAGCTACCAAAGGCTCTATTTCTAGGCTAGAAGTATGGCTCTCAATTTACTATCATTCAGGCTCTGATTGATCACCACCATTCTATCCCAAAAATCCCCTCCATCTAAATCTAAATACATTAGGATATGACGTCATCAAAGGGCCAATAATGGCCATTAAATGACCTTATCTTTAGCAACACTCACTCCTAGAATGTGCATTTCCTCTTCTAATGGTGTTGCTACAACTTCCATGGATATTGAGATTAGGGACAGGGATATGAATTCCCCTTTCCCCATTAAAACATGCCCTGTAGTTTCAACAAAAAAACTTCTCGTTACTTTTACCACCCATGGGTAAGGGGTCCCTCTAAGGTACCCAATTACACTGCTACCCTTTTCCTAGTTTGTTGAGAATTGTAGTCTTGTCACACAGGAGGCCAATGGTGTCTACCTACTATATATTCACAATGCCATGTGTGTGCATGATCCCTAGAAAATCCCTTTCATATAATACCATTAACAAATGCATTGTAGACCCCTTGAATACCTTTAAACCTTTATATACGAATGGTAAAACCCCTAAATTACCTACTACCTAGGTGCATGCCCAAGTATTAGAAAACCTTTTCTGTAGCACTCATATGATAGATGCACAATGGGTAAAACCCAATTACGCAAGGAGAAGAATGGCCATCTAAAGTAAACTTCATATTTTTCAATTGAGACTATTTTTTAGCAAAGCTCACCAAATTTAGTGACCTTGTTAACAGTTTGTAGGTTTCTACCAATACATATTTCATCGATTACATAAATACCTTGACGTTCTTGACACAATGAATATATAAGGATGAAAGAGATCTTTCATAGCCAATGACATGATTGAAATTTACTCTCAACATGCCTTTGTAAATGGTTTCTCATTAGCAAATGGGATAACATGATATACATGCATAGTCAAAATCAATATGTAGTCATGATAACATGCATTTGCATGCTAATGTGCATGTATGTGTAGGTTGGACCGGGGGGGGGGGGGGGGGCAAGGCTTGTAGAATTAGTAGGGTAACAACAAATGGAATGTGATCTCATGGAAGGGCAAGAGAAGGTCATACCATCTTGTTCTAAATTTTAAAAACTATGGTAGTACAAATAGAAATATGCAAATGATTGGGAAACAACGTAGCTAAGCAAGTGTGACAACATATAAATACATCCTAAGAAAACTTGAATTATAAAAAAATCATAGTTAAACTATAAAATCTTTTTTTTAATATTTTCATAAGAGATTTGATCTAAAACTTGTTCCAACCTAAGAACTCCTTTTACAAAAAGTATCGATAAGTATTATCAAATATTAGGGAATCCAAAGTTGGTCAAAAGCAATATAGAGAGTGGTTTTTATAAAACTTATCCAAAAGTTTTCAACTTTTGAATTTTGTTATGTGCATCAAATTAGAGCTAAAATACAACGGAGTAAAGTAGTAATTCTATCCATAGACAACTAGTAGCAAATCCATTGAATTAGTCACTACATATCCATGATCTTGGAGGTGGCGTGACTCATCATCATCCCAACTAATAGATATAGAATGAAATATTTAAATTGGGAAAGATGGGTTTCAACGACATCTTATACTTGTTATCGATGTCCCTAATATCAAACAACACACCAGATGAGGGGATTGCATATGGCCAAAATTTAAAATTTGTACTTTTACAAAACAAAAATCTAGTCTATTAACATGATTTGTGCTCAAAACATTGGGAACCATGTCACAATACTTGATTGGGATGTGATTCATGACTTTTTTTCATAATGATGTAAATCTAAGGTGAAAAGGCTTGGAAATATGTCCATTATGATTATGCTTGGTGGGTTTATTTTTTTAAGAAAAGATGATTAGAAAATGCCTTTTTGATTTGAGTCAAGGGGTAATACCTATAACTTGTTGCACACGGTACATAGTCCATTTTCTGAAACAAATATGGCATTTTCTTGAAGAAACATGACTTTTTTTCATAATTATGTAAAACTAAGCTGAAAAGGCTTGGAGCTATGTGCATTTTGGTCGATTTATTTTTTAAAGAAAAGATCATTGGAAAATGCCTTTTGATTTGAGTCAAGGGGTAATATGTATAACTCGGTGCACACAGTGCATAGTCCATTTTCTGAAACAAACATGATATTTTCTTGAAAAAACATAATCCATATTCTTAAAGAGATATAATCCATATTCTTAAAGAAACATGATATTGCTTTTGGCCCCAAAACCAGAGAGTTTCAAGTTGTCTCCTTCATCCCAACATTCTTGTCTTACGAGAGAGTTGTGAGGTCCTAGAGGCTATTGCCTTTGCTTGCTTGCTTGTCACCATAAGTTATAAGTTAAGTTACAAGATTAGTGGAGTGTATGAAGTTTTAACTAGAGGGAACATGGACGCCCAAAACTGAAGCACCATCTATAGTTCAAGATTGATGTAGAGCTAAAAGTGGTCCTCCAATTCCTACTACTAGAAGGTGTGGATAGTGTGTACCATTGTAAGAGCACTATAAGATCACACTAGTCAAGAGACACCCAAGGCCTTGGAGCAATTATGTAGGAGTACACATAGCAAGTGAAGCAAAGGATATATAAATCTCATAAAATAGGTTTTCGAAGAAGTGAAAGCTTGAGCACCCCAAAGCACCTTCACCAAGGTGGAAGCTTATGGCTCTGCTTCCCAATCTCACTAAGCATGCGAACCATGATTTGGCTCATTGCTCATCGAACCCTTATAAAATAATACAAAGACCAGTTCTTTTGATTGGGTTAATAGATATTATCATGTTTCAGCCATAGTATAATGATTATTCTGTTGGGCTATTTCAGAGTCTGTGGTGTGAGCAGGGTTCGGGTTAGTCTGAAAGGAGTTGTGGTTTATCTTGTGTAAACCTAAAGGACCACTAGACCTTTAAGGGAATTGATTTAATTTGTGTGTGAAATGATATATGATGTCAATGATATTTCTCAACTGATATCATGAATAATGTATGTCTATGGGGAAGACAAGGCATCCTATGCCTAATGAGGCATTGTACTTGCTATCGATCTGACCTATTGTCTCAACCATGTCCCTATCTTTCCAACTCTCTCCATGGGAATTTTACGTAGTATTAAATCCATGAATCCCTTAGTATCTCCAAGTGTTTCTCTAGCTTCATGGAGATATTTTTGTTGATGTATTTCCAAGGAGGGCCTATGATTTTGAATGCAGTTGAGTCGGTGTTGCAATTCCACTCTGCAGGTCATTTTGTTCTTTCCTACCCGCCATTTTTGGAGCTTTAATCTCACTTTTTTGAAGACTATCACTTGTAGCTGGAGGAGGGATTTTCCATGAGCTAAATATCTCCATCTTGCAATTGAGCCTATGAATTATTAGAAAGTTCTATGTGGCATGTGTTTCACTAGTCACCTATGTTGTTGTTTATTCAAACTCCACCTCCAAAAACAAAGGTTGTCAAAATCTATCACATGGTTGTAAAAAGGAGATTAAATTCTAATGCCTTAAGTGAGGGGAAGAAATTTAGTTTCCAATGCTCCACTCCTACTATTTGTAGCACCTACCTTGAACTCTTTCTATTGAGCCAGCATCAACAAGCTACCTAGCATTGATGTTCTTAGGTAGCCCCATTTTTTCAATACAGCTAACCTTCTCTTGATGTAGCCTATCATAACAAAGGCATCATCATTCACCAACTCAAAGTTTTTTGCTCCATTTGTAGTTGCTTCAAACGGTCACGATGTTACTAAATCTATCATTTGTTTCTATTTACACCACCAACTTGGAGTGGATCTACTACTTTTGCCATTTCTTGTTGGGGTAAATGTTCTCATTGTTGGTAAAGCACACGAGTTCTTATCTAAAGGTGCCCATGAAGATCATGTTTATGAGTTGATGTTTGTCAAACTCAGCCTAAACTTTGATTGCTAGCTCATCCTATCATCAACTGACTATCCGAGCGGAGTTGTCTATTCAACCATCAATTACTGTTTTATCTACTCGTATTGGAAACTCATTGGAGAGCCAAGTGGAGTTGTCAGCCATTAATTACTGTTTTATCTGCTTGTATTGGGAACTCATTCGAGAAATGTGTGTTTCACCATAGGGAACTCATTCGAGATACTGGTATTTCACTCATTGGAGACGTTTCACCATGCATCTCATCACTCCAACGAGGGGGGTTTGCTAGGGTATTTCGGAGTTTATAGTGTGAACAAGGTTCTAGTTCTAGTGTTAGGGTGAAAGGGGTTGTGGTTTATGTTATGTACGCTTGAAGGGTCACTTGACCTTTGGGGATTTGATTTGATTTGCATGTGACATCATCTATGATGTCAATGAGATTCTCTTAACTGACATCATTAGTGATGTGTATGTGTGTGGAGAAGAGAAGGCATCATCTACATATAAAATGAGATGTTGTATTTGCTATCAACATTAATCAAGTTCAACTATTGCCTCAGCCATGTCTCCATCTTTCCAACTCTCTCTCCCTCTCTCCATGTGGCCACATGGTCCACTCTCATTTTTCTAAGGAGGCATTGAGCGACGAAGGAATGTGGAAATGAAAGAAAGTAAGAAAACAAATAATGGGAACACAAAACAATAAAAGAGATTGCTAACAAAGCACAATAGCTTGACAACTACAAGTGATGTGAGAACAAAATTGACTAACCCAAAAATTTCAGTCAATAAATTTCTAAGCTGGAAGCTATTGCTCTCCTTTGACTAGCTACAACTGCTTTGGAAAGCTCAAGTTATCATTGTGCAAGCTCCAATGAGATCATGACATCCAATATGACCTTAATCCTAGACAATTAAAGAGGGCACTTTTGTGACAACCCCAATGTGTAGGATCCAAGGAGTACCATCTTCCTGACTCATAACTAACCCATTTGACAAGCACAATGAATGGTAAGTTTATAAATTTAAACCTTCGTGAGTGCCCCCCTCACAAAATCGTAACCTAAGCTTCCCCCACAAACTTGTGGGTCTACTAGTAGTCAACTTGGGTATCTACTTAATGGAAATACATTTTAGAAGCCCATGGAACCTAAAACTTGTTCCAACTCCTAAGTAATAGTAACCTTTTAAGGTCCACCTCCCAAGACTTGATTGATGAAGAAGACACTAATGTAGAGTTGATTTTCACCTAGGATTCAAGCCTAACACATTGAGGAATAACCCTCTTAAGCTATTGAATTCAATAAAGCAATTCAATATTGAAAAGGGGCTATAAAATTACAACAATTCCCCTAGTTGATGCGAGGAGGCCATCAAGATTAAGGATGGTATAGGGATATCTGATTTGATTGGATAGATATGAATTATACTTTCTTCCCCTATGGAGATTCGAGCTTGTTAGTTGTAATGAGGAGCGGCACTATGAACATCATAAGGTGCATGCTCAACCAATCCTCATCCAAGCAATAAGGATTGTGAGATGGAACCTTAATGGTTGGTGGGGTTCATATCAATCGAGGCATGTCATCTAGGAGAGGCTCGTTTGGCCACCGCTTTGCCTGTCGTTTTTGCGCACCCGAAAACAGGCCCTTAGAAGTTGTTTTCGCGCGCTCCGATGCCGAATGGCCAATCAAGTCCTTGGACGGTCTCGCGGACTAGTTTGGTCCCACGTTTGATCTTTCATTGTCAAGCACCTGGTTGCGAGCAGCCAAGCGGCTTCTCGCCGTCATCGATTTGCACGCATGAACGAATGGGCACCTGGGTATGCCCATTTCCCTCGTGGAAACAGGCCCTTGGATGATCCTTAGAGGCGAAGAGAGGATCGGAAACTTTTGAACGTCCAATTCAAAAAGCTGCAGCAGGGAGGTGAGAAGAAATCCAGCTTCAAATCATGAATCACCGCAACCTATTTCAGTCCTGCATTTTGAAGTCGATAGTCTGGACTCTTCCACATTGCGTTGAAAGTTGCCGACCTTTAACTGGAATAGACTTATAATGTATGAGCGTGGGACAATGGGTATCTCTCCGTTTAATGGCCGTGCATTGTGTGTACATTGTCTGCTCCCAGTCAGGACTCTTAGATTGCCCAACACTTTTGTACCTACTGCTGTTGCAGAAAGAATAAGTGGTAGCATCATCGCCCGAGAGCGATCACTCACTTGTGGGACCTTCGCATTATCACATCGTGATAGACACCTTTATCAGCTTTTTAGATTTCTTCCTCCACTTTTCTTCGATCATGGTATAAACGAGAGCTCAAAAGGATTTGATCGGTCGTGAATCCTGTCATTCAGCCAATCTCTGCGCGACGGGTTGTCGACATAGCAGGAGAGGAGATGCTTTGCAAGTGGGAAGGTCGAGCAGGTACAAGGGGGTTGGACAGCTGCGTTGACGTGCAACCACAAGGTTAGGTGGGTGCCCAAAAGAAAAGAGTGTCACGGTGTGCACGTTTTTGAGAGGGCATTGAGACCCTTGAACTTCTTTTACTAGTAGTGGTTTGCATGGTTGTTGACCGAAGAAGGGATTTGTGTATTATTATTGGCCCTCCAAGGGTCCTAAGGCATGATGGGTAGTGAGTTGCTAATCTAAGGCCATAGTTTTGAAGTTAGTTCATTTGGTCAATATGAGTCTTAAAGGTGGTTAGTAGAAGTTTAAGGGCTTCTAATGTGTTTAGGGTTTAAGGTTTTTGTTTACTTGTGGAGGTCCTAAATGCTTTTGTCTTTCATCCTAAAGCTTTTGTCTTTTGTTAGGTATTTCTCTCTAAAGATGAAGGCTTATTTTGTCTCTTGTATGACACCACATTTATATTACTTTTGCCAAAATAAGCACTTTCCCACTTTTATTTAATGGCCCATCCACCACACACACACACACACACACACACACACCTTTTCACCTCTTTTTTGTCCTCTCTTTCACTCATCTACCTTTCCCGATATTCCTTTTCACCTTTACTTGCTTTTTCTCTTTTCCTTTCCTTCCAACTTACACCTATCGTTTCCTTTCACAAGTTATTCGAAATATTTATCGAGCTACTTACACTTGGATTATAATGACACTCCAAAAGGCAGGGCCATAGTGGGATTCCCATCTTTAGTTAGCATCATTCCTTTTTCGTTCTGCTGAGTCATTCACTCCTCTCTCTCTCTCTCTCTCCCCTAGTTCTCTCCCTCTCTCTTTTCCTTGCTACGCATCCCATTCGTCTTCTTTTTTATTTTGGATCTCCAAGACAACCCACTTGAACTTTGTTAGCACCGCTGCCCTCTTTTCCTTGCTACGCATCCCATTCGTCTTTTGGATCTCCAAGACAACCCACTTGAACTTTGTTAGCACCGCTGCCCTCTTTTCCTTGCTATGCATCCCATTCGTCTTCTTTTTCATTTTGGATCTCCAAGACAGCCCACTTGAACTTTGTTAGCACCGCCCCATTAGGGGTAGAGCTCTAAAAAGATACTATTTTAGAAGCCCTTTGAAAGGGGAACAACAACAGTTTAGTACTCAGCCATTTGGGGGAGTGCTGGAGGCATGTGTGCCTCTTGCTCAACTTGTTACTAAAGGGGCTCACCCAACCCCACTACAAGGAGCCACCCCCTAACCCCGGCACTCATCTAACCCCACTACTAGGCAGCTCTCAATGCCCCATGCATGCTAGGGCTAGGTGAGCATTAAGGGTTGGGCATCCCAACCCAGAATCCATAAATTTCAAGATTCCTAGCCTAGCGTTGCAATGCTCAAGCCCAAGCATTATCGTTAGAACAAAGACTTCGCTATTGATACAACTGGGTGCAACCAAAGTGAGAGCTTGCAAAACCCTTATTAGTTCCTACCATGGAATAAGGCAAGCCTTCATGGGACACTTATTTTGCAATGCTAGCTCGGCATCCCATTGCTAGACTTTCAGACCTAGTAGTAGCGCAAGGAAGTGATCTTACGTGATAAAATTTTATTATTTCCACAGCATGTTATAACTCTTGTTTTGGATAGTCTGCCAATTCTTGCATATTAATTTTAGGATGAACCATTGCCAAAGCTTAAGCAACTGCTAGGAGAGGCTCATGGAATTCACGAGTAGTGCAATGAAGTACCATTAGATATCCTAGGATGTGTGTGATAACATGAATTTTGTTCAACCAATAATAGTGTTATTCTAAAGAAACATCTTCTCACAAATACATGCATTTAATAGCACTAGGCTCTTAATATTCTCATCGAACATGAAAATGTGTACACTATATAGCAAATTAATGTTCCCTTTGCACATGAAAATGTGTACACTATGCTCTTAAGATGCCCATTGCACATGAAAATGTGCACATTGTATAGCAAATTACAGAGTGGCAAATATGCATGCTTGTTAGTCTTGACAATATTACAATGTTTATTTTTCTTTGTTATTATAGTCATGGCTTAAAGAAGGTGAAAGTCTTTTAAAGCATTATGATCCATTCCCATCCGTGTTTTAAAAATAAAATATTGGTCTTTAGACTAGATCTTATGGATGTGTTATTTCCATTCATGCTTGATGAAAAATAAAGAGTCAATTCTTAGGTCAAGCTTCCACAAATTTGTTCTACATCCTATTCTCTTTCTACATTATTATCCTCCAACCTCTTGTGACCTTTTGAGCTTTGCATCTATTCACAATCTTTTTTTCCTTTGACATCTTCATGTTCTCAATTATTGTTGTCTCTCTTTAAGTCTAGCAAAATATCATTTTTACCATGTTAGAAGTTAACACTACAACTCTAGATTATCCACTTCTTATGCATCCATGACATGCACAATGCATGTTGAAGCATAGGAAGAATAGTTTTGATGATAGTAGTGGTATGTTCCTATCATATTTTGGTCGTGCCATTCATGTTGACTCTTCTTGCACAATCATGTTTACTTTGGCAAATATAAAAGAAGCTACATATCATAGTTGATTAGTCTTAACAATATCTTGAGATCTCTTGGAGGCTTTCATTCTATGATGCTTTGACTAGTTGCTTATATTCACCCCTTCCTCACTATGGGATAGGTCATTGAAAGATGGTGACTGTCTTAAAGCTTTATCATACATTCCATCTATGTATAGAAACATGAAAATATTGGCCAAGGTCAAGGTCAAGATATTGCTCTTAAAGTTTTATAAATATTGCTCTTAAAGTTTTATCACACATTCCTATCCATGTATAGGAAATTGAAATTATTGGTCTTTAAAGATAGAAGGGACGTGTACATTTCATTCATCTTTATAAAAAGAAAAAGCTATTCTTCAAGTTACTTAGGCTCCAATGGATCTGTTAAATCCATCAATGTCCCATCCTCTTTGTTCATTTTTATTCTTCACAATCTATTTTTATCCTTCTACTTGGATCTATCCACCACTCTTTTACCCTTTTCCCCTACATATCCTTGATTATTTTCCCTTCACCTTAAAGGGACTTTAACTCTATCATAAGACACATTTAGAACTATATGCTTCCAATGTTTTCAAGATAGACTTAATTCCTCATTCATACTAAGTGATACACTAGTCTAAATTGATTTTTTTTTCTCTTAATGCTCCAATAATTTTTTGTTTCTAAATTTCTTCATGCTTCAATAATATATTGCTTTACATGATAATCTCATGAGCAAGAAAAATAACATGATATATTTTATATTATGATGTTGCATGACTTCAATTTGTAAGACATAGAAAGCCAAGCATAGTATTTCCATTATAAATATAGGTAGGCTCTAGCTTTACACCTCCTTGACACGTGTGGGATTTCTTTGTTTTCTTTCATACATCTTGTGACCACATAATTTTAGGTTTTAGGCCAAAAAACTATTTTAACCTAGAGGGTTTTAGTATGGCATATGTAAGATAGCACGTGCATTTAGATTTTTTAAATTAGAGATTTAGTACATTTTTACTAGAATTATATTATAATTGGAATTTAAAATTGGAAAGGGATTTTAAAATTGAGCTTTATAAAAAAATCAATAGATCAAGGATGGGATAAGCATATTTTAAATAAAACTTTGAACCAATGTGTTATCTAGGGTTTTTAAAAAGTACACCTCTTGAGATTTTAATGGATCTAAAAATAGCACTGCATTCCAATTATATCATACATGCTCCTTTTCAAAGATGCTTTAAAATACTAGATCTCTTGAAATACTTCTCAATCTACAAGTGATAGTCATGACATAGGTCTTGAAACTTCTTGGATCTTATGTCACACATATGTTTGGGACTACTCAACACACATTACTTTCAAGAACTTATTTGTTAATCTATTTCCTCTTCACATTGTGGACAAACTATCTTGTTGCTACCATGCTAAGGGATCTCTGAGGGGCTAAGTTATTAATTGTAAACATAAGATATCCCATTTAAGGATAAAACGACCTTCTTTTTAAGGAATTCATCCACCACTTTGAACTTAAAATTGGGATTTTATGTAATAGAGCCATATTATCAATGGAAGAAGGGGATATTTCCTGGCATAATGCACCAATTGGATACAAAAAATAATGTCCTTAGAGGACTTAGGCAAGGATTATATATTCACATAATCATGTGTGTGATTTACATGCTTTTCACAAAATCATGCACACAATGATGAAACACCTTATTGGTCTAAAAGAACAAAAAATTAGCCACTTACCATAGGCACTTTGACATTTATCATTAATACTGCCATGGAGAAAGCCTATATCATTGCCGATGAAGGCAATAGTGTCTAAGGTAAATTAATATGAATTAACCGTAGGTACTCATCATACTATTAACTGTACTAGGGATGTACCATTGGTAACGGTTATGTTATTGGTAGCAATGGAACAATGACCAATGGTAGTATTCTTGCATCTCATTTATAAGCATGTCATTAGACTATTTGTAGGAATTTTTTATTCAAGAAGTAACTTCTCCTCTTTCACCTTAAGCGCCAGTCTAGGGCCTGGCGTGTAGACTAGTCCCTAGCCCCTATGCTCACAAGGCACAAGAGACGGAACTAGTTCTAAGGTGCAGGTAGCTAGACTCTCCCAAAGAGAGAGTTTTTTGTCATTTTTTGATTACATGTTGTATCATATTGCATGAATGTATGCATGCCATATTCATATTGTATGATGTTGCATGCATCTCAAAGAAAAACATGTATGCAATCTGTATCATATTGCATGCATGCATTTTAACCAATATGCATGTTGTATCATGTTGCATGCATGCAATTTGGCTCTCAAAACAAATTAAAACATGCATGCAATTCTATCGTGTTACTTGCATTCGGTATCATGTTGCAGCATTTCATGTTACATTTGTAAGTTGTAAAAATTTCTTGTATATGTATTAGGTAACATCATCATGTTGCATGCACGCATATTGAATGTTACATGTACTTGAATTGTGAAATGTTACATGTTCCATGCATTGATTAAATTTGTCCTTGTGCTTAAATTTATGCATGTGAAATTCCTTGCCTGCTTTTGCAATCTACATGTGAGTCATGACCACTTCCCTCTACCTTCACACAACTTGTTTGAAATATCCAAAGACCAGCCAAACCACAATGATAGAGCTAGAAGAGCAGGCAAGAGACCACATACATGAGAGAAGGCTCAAGAAGAAGATGCTTGTGAAGTTCATGCGTGATTTAAATGCAAGAAAAGGATTATGATTGCACCTCTTTAAGCCTAAGGAATCCAAAGAAGTTGAAGGTACTCCGCATTTGGTACTTAGCCCATTAGGCAACATGGGAGATGGAAGATAATTGATTGTTAGCACCCAAAGATCCGAGCTTGAGCACATGACATACATTGATGTATATGTCAAAGAGGCCCACCATGGAGACTCAGTTATATATGCACTTTGTGAAACGACTCTGAATAGACTTCCCCTCATACAGCAACAAAAGTGCAAATCCTCAGTAACACAAGAGATACTCCTAGCTCAATGGGTAGGGGCACAAGAGACAATGGAAGAGCAATGGAGAGGTTTTGTGATGAAAATGAAGTTCATTTTTAGTAGATACAACACGATAAGATATTGGACAAATGAAGTTGCACAAAACATTGTTAGTAGTAATAGCTCCATAGTCTCATCAACCACATTGTGCACAATTTCAATGAGTGAGGCCTCTATCTTATTGGATGCATTTGTAACAACTTGCTTGGACTACTTATAACAACTTGCTTGGACTACTGGAATCTCTTTCTCTCATTGTGCTTCTAGTACATATGCATCTATTTCTTATCGAGCAATACTTATAGCTTTTCAAACAAAATTCCCAAAATAATAAATTCTCATTAGTATACTATCTCCAAATATATTTGGCACCTCACACGAACATAAAGGCAACCTGCATGGGTATCCCCATCCAAAAATCTAGGAAAAAATAACCTCTTAGATATCTCTTTACCTCACATAATCTCCTTCACATTCATTGGCTTGTAGTTGTGGTTGAACCTTACCCCAATACTCTACATATCAGAGAAATCAATCAATTCCATGACCACAATGAACATTCTCTTCACCACCCTCTTCCTCTCACAACTCAATAGTGGTCCACATTACCCAACATGCTATTTGTAAGAGCTATGGACCAAAATATTGCCAAATTAAGAGTGCCCATGACTCTTGCAAGACTTTTATTTAGAAAAATATGGGTAGGAAAGCCAGTCAAAATAATCGCTAGTAAATGCAGTCATAGCACTAGTATTTATCATAATACTGTCAATCAATGGTAACGATTGATAATATTGATTGGTTTTCCAATATTATAGATATTTTCATTGGAATCATGTCTATTACCATCAATATTATGTTAGTTATATTGTTGTTTTATTAATACAATGCACTAAGGAATTTTCAAGGTTACCAATGTGATAACACTATTTTCATGCAACTTTGGGCAAAAAATGATGATCATAAATGATGTGTTAATGAAAACATGAAAAAGTTGATAGGTGGACTCTCAAGACTCTAATTTTGAATTGAAAATGATAGAAACTAGGTGGAACTATGACATTGTGAAAAAGTGTGCCAGATAGTCTTAGCATGATTTTATGGTCTATCAATACATGGAATGAAAAATCATTGAGCTAAATGAGTGGCATTAATGGAGAGTTGATGATGTAGAGATCATTGAGAAAACAGGAAGCGAGGATTGAGTTGAGATCATTGGGCTAGAAGTTTAGAAATCTCTTGGGTATAGCAAGGGGTTTGCATTGTGAAGAAACTTCGGATACATGGCTAAATGGCTAAACATGTTACCATTGTGAAGGAGTCATGGGAAAGAGCCTTTTGCTAATAGATGAAATCAATGGGAACCCACCTTACCAATTATAAGGGGCTCTCTGGCAAGGAGCTCATGAGAGAACCTTCCCTTAGAGGATCCAATCAAATAACCTTAATTGAAGCTCAATTGAGGAAAGGAAGGGAACAAAGGTGGTATATTTAGCAAGTTGATGTTGCCTTTGGTTTTATTTGGTTAAATGTCATGCATGCATATGGGCATGCTTGTGGTTGCTAAGGGATAGGCTGTTATTCTAGTAGAAAGGGGACTATTTTTTGGAAAGTGATGGGGCTCTAGGCAAATCTGTAGGTAGGTCTATTATGGGAAGAATGAGCAAACAAAACCCAAGACCGGACTGATTTAAAGATTGTAAGGAGAAAGATCTAGAAGGCATGGATGGCCTTTTTGGAAAGGATAAATACATTTTTAGCAAGCTACAAGATGGAATCAATGGCACAAGAAATAACATGCCATTGGGACTATGAAAGGATTCTTTTAAGGCTTAGAGATTAATGTCATAGGCACTGCCTATGTTAGACTACTGCTGTGCATGATATTCGAGGAGAGAGGGCACTCCTATTGATTGCACCATCAATAGAATTATGTGTATGCTTTGTGTGCATGGACAAGTTGAGACTAAGACGGAAGTAGGCTGACCAATTTGAGGAGAAGGCACACCTATATTGAGCTCATATACCTTGAATTTGATATTTTGAGAGAAAGTGTGATTCTTGCCCTACCATTTTGCACTTTGATTTGGTAGTTTGAGTCTTGAGGTTGTCCAACTCTATGCCCAAAATGTGAGAATGTATGAGGCAAGGTGATGTTCTTGCTTTGATATTAGGGACTAGGATTTTGGATGTCTTTTTTGTGATTGAGAAATGCTCCTTTTTTGCATTCCTATAGTAGAGGTATGTGATAGAGGATGCTTCCATTATTTTTTTTGCCCTACTTGCTGTTGAGATTTGAAATTGTGGGAGTAAAGGTGTGTTGTCCTAAGCTGCTAAGATCCTCTTTTTGAAGTTTTGAAATCTTTATTGTAACTTAGATCCCAACTATGTGTGTGTGTGTTGAAAAAGTGGTGTATGGAAGGCAATGCAATTTTGGAAGCCTGACACGCCAAAGCTATTAGCTCTAACAAGCCATGCTCAAAGAGAATAAGAGAATCTTGTTCTAATTAGCATGATCCTTTTATTGGTCCTTGCTCTTGATTTAACCCATATACTATGTGTTGGAATTTATTTTGCGGTGGCCTTATCATGGCATAAGATAATGAGTGGCTTGTTTTGCTTAGAGTGTCTAATGAAGTGATGCAAACTACCCAAAATTATAATCATCTACTGGAGCGAGTCTATCACTTAGAGCTATGCAAAGAAGATGAACCGATCTAAGAACTCATCCCTATTGCTTTTGGTGTGGTTGTGTTGAGTGGAATGACTCTAGGGCTTTGTTGATGGGCTTCAAAGAGGAGAGGCTACTATAGAGGTTAGCCATGGTCCCCCGATTTCTCTTATCATATTTTTTGGAGCCTCTAGCAAGGATATATCCTTGGCAATGTGGTGATGAGAAAAAGAGCTTTAGGTGAGGGTTAAATCACAAGTCAGCGATGGCTCAAGATTTTCCCAGATTCATGGGACTACCCCATTTAAGATGCTACTAGGTTTGTAGAAGAGTTGGAATTCATGCTTTGATGAAGGATAGGAATACAATGGACACCTTGTTGTAGGTATCAACTTGCTATTTAAACGGTGAGACAAAGGCATGGATGCAAACCTATGTGCCGACATTTTGAAAGGCTCAAGACCCCCCACAAGAGCCTACATATAGGGAAGTGAGAGTTGCATTTTTAGGCCAATATGCTCTAGAAAGAGATCCTAATGGAATATAAATGAGCTCTACAATTATCAACAAGAACCTAACCAAGATGCTGACTAATACTTGATCTAGTTTGTTGAATTATGGAGCCATTAGAGAACATGTTTACATCCAAATATTCCAAGTGAAATGGCCTAAAAGGAGAGATTTGTTGTAGACCTTAAGTTGAACCTTACATTGAAGGTAGAACTGAAGAACCCTCTTCAATTTGAGGAGGCATTATGGTTTACACAAGAAAAGGAATGGAAGATGAAGAGACTGGGGCAACTAGGGTCCTAGAAAAGTTCAAAGAAAATGCCAATCAGCCAGTGAAGTTGCTCTAGCTACTAGGGAAGAACCAACACTTTGTCACTCTTAACAAATGAATGACTCATTGAAATAGAATCTCAATGAGATGATCAAATTAAGGAAGAATATGAACTTGAATATTTTGTGTTGTACAATTCAAGGAAGGGGAAGAGGGTTGTATGGAGGTGAGAGTGCTCTCAACGGAAGCAAGAACGGAAGAGGGAGAGAGAGAAACAGAGAGCCACACAATTTTTGGTGGGTGCAGAACCACCCTAATCTTCTTTTTCATTCATTTATATATGTGTTTGAGTATTGTACATAACCAGGGTAAAGGCACAGTGACCTTTAACCCCCACAACCTCCCACTTAAAGGACAATGCCTTTAAGGGAGAACAACCAGTGAGCATACTATCCAATGCCCATCAATACACGACAATACTCAAACCACTGACTAGGTAGACTCTTCGTCAGCATATCTACAGGTTATCATCTGTATGAACCTTGACAAGCTCTATGCGCTTGTCCTCTGGTACCTAACCTCAATATGTTTGGTCTTTGCATGAAAGACCAGATTCTGAGCTAGCTGAATAGCACTCATGGAATCACTATGCAATGTCGGTACACCTGTATGAATCCCCAAATCTCCCACTAGCCAATCAAGACATATAGCCTCCTTGCAACCCTCTATGGCTGCAACATACTCGGCCTCTGTGGTAGACAAAGCAACGCACTTCTATGCGCAAGACATCCATGACACTACACCACCTGCAAAGGTGAACACATAACTAGAAGTGGATCTCCTATTATCCACATGCCCTGCATAGTCTAAATCTGTGTACCCAAGTACACGCATGTTTCCTCTACCAAATCAGATGCACATCTCCTTGGTACCCTTCATGTACCTCATGATGCACTTAACTACCTCCCAATGCCTCTTTCCTGGATTAGCCATATACCGGCTAACAACTCCCACTGCAAATGCAATGTCTGGTCTAGTAGCTATCATAGCATACATAAGACTCCCAACTGCTGATGCATAAGGAACCTTGGCCATCATGGCCCTTTCCTGATCTGATTTGGGACTATCTGTATGACTCAGTTTCACATATGGAGGCAATGGAGTACTCACTGCCTTCCCCCCCTCCATATTGAAACGCTGCAATACTTTTGTAACATACTCTTTTTGTGAAAGCCAAAGGAGTTTCCTACTCCGTTCACGCGTGATGCGCATACCAAGAATATGACCTGCAAGTCCCAAATCCTTCATATCAAAGGCCTCATGCAACTTGGCCTTTAAGGCATCTAGCTCATAAGTATTCTTGCTAGCCAATAGCATATCATCCACATATAGTGCCAGGATTATCAGGCTATTATCCTTAGCCCTTTTAGTGTAGAGGCAGTGATCAATTTCACTCCTTCTAAAACCCTGGGACCGAATAAAAGCATCAAAATTTTGATACCATTCTCTAGGCGCTTGCTTAAGACCATAGAGACTCTTCTTCAGCTTGTCTTGACATCCATCTGCATAAGCTCCATATCCTCTGATGCCACTAGTCCAAGCATGCATCTAAGTGTGGTCATCTTCACAACTGGAGAGAATATCTCATCAAAGTCCACACCCTTCTCAAACGGGCCTTGTACCTAGGCACATCATCACCTGTGACCTTCATTTTGTAGACCCATTTACATGGCAATGCTTTCTTTCCATGTGGCAAAGAAACCAAGTCCCAAGTCTTATTCTTCACAAGTGAACTCATCTTTGATTGCATAGCATACTCCCACTTGTGTTGATCCTCGTGCATCATAGCCTCTCTGTAGCAAGAAGGCTCCCCGCAATCAGTAAGCATCACATAGTCTACCCCTGGAACAAACCTATTAGGTAGTCTAGACACTCTAGATGATCTTCTCAAGGGCATTTCAGCTTGCTGTCCCACCTGCATATCCGCCACATTTGGCTCATCATTTCCACCAATAGATCATCCATCATCTACCCTTGATTGTATACCTGTGGGAGTACTTGGTGGTACCATTTCTTGCACATTTGGTGCATGGACAGCTTGCTGTCTATCAACATATGTAGGTGGATTCACATCCTAGAAAGTGATTCTCCTCATTTCCACATCCCTCATGGGTGCCTTATGCATCTTCTTCTCATTGAAGACTACATCATGGCTGCATATGATCTTCTTTTCTTCTGGATCCTAGAGACGATAGCCCATCTCTCCACTTTCACCATAACCCAGAAAGATGCATTTCCTAGACTTAGGATCTAGCTTCTTTCGAAGCTCTTTTGGCACATGTGCATATGCCTCACACCCAAATATACGCAAATGAGAGTAAGAGGGCTTCTTGCCATTCCATGCCTCTTTAGGAATACCACCATCCAAACTCTTACTAGGTGATCTATTGATCACATGCACTGTAGTCTTCATTGCCTCAACCCAAAAACCACCAGAAAGGCTTGCATGGGAAAGCATGCATTACAACCTTTCTTGAATGGTATGGTTCATCTTTTCTGCAACTGGATTTTGCTCTGGAGTATGAGGGGATGTGAGCTCCGTCTTAATCCCATGTGTATCACAGAAATGCTGAAAGTCATGAGAGAGATACTCTCCACCATTGTCAGACCATAGGCATTTAAGCGTTCTACCTGACTGTCACATAGTATTCAGCCTCGCATAATGACCGTGTAGGCATGGGACCACATACATCTGAATGCACCAAATCAAGCTTTTCAAACTCTTTCTTTCCCCTTCTTTTATGGGCTGATTTAGTCTACTTCCCATAGAGACAGTGCTCACAAAATTCAAAATATGAGAAACTCAAATGCGGTACATAACCCAAACGGCATAAGAGTTTCATTCCATTCTGGCTCATGTGCCCCAACCTGCAATGCCACAAAGAAGTGCTTGGCTGCTCGGTTATTGCAACAACATGATCAAATACCCTTGATACATGTAAGGGATACAAAGTCCAACACTTGGCACCCCTGGCCAAAAGCATAGAGCCCTTCTAAATTTTCCAACTCTGAAAGCCAAAAGTGGTGTGAAAACTAGCATCATCTAGTTGACCCACTGAAATAAGACTCTTGGTCAACTTAGGCACATGTCTCACATGTTTCAAAATAAACGCAGACCCATTTGCAAAAGAAAACTTTATGTCACCTACTCCCACTATGTCACATGCATTGTCATTTCCAAGATGCACACTTCTTGTCTTTCCACTGTCATAAGTGGAGAACCATTCCCTATGGGAAGTAACATGGAATGAAGCACCAGAATCCAAAATCCAAAATCCAATCCTTGGAATATGCATCATCTGAAGTGGTAAGCAACTCTGTAGATAAACTAGGCATGAAGAGAACGTCATTGTCACTATCATGTGTGATTGCATTGATCTCCTTGATCTTCACTTTTCCTTTGTCCTCCCTTGGACTCTCTTCCTTTTTATTTGCACCCCAATTTGCATTCTTTTTCTTATCCTTTTGCTCTCTTTTCAGCTTGTAGCAATCCTTTTTCATATGGCCGTTCTTGCCATAGTGGTAACACTCAATATTCCGTGCCTGGATTTGCTACGAGACTTCCCTCTTTCTTGGGACTTCCCCCTGAACTGTGATCTGCCCCTTTGCACATTTAAGGTTGCATTCTGCTTGTTGCCGTCCATAGACTTCTGTCTAATCTCCTCGGCCAACAAGCTACCCACAACATCATCAAATTTTAGTACTCCACCAGGTGCAGAGTTACTGACAGCTATACAGAAGGTATCCCATGAGGATGGCAATGAACATAAGAGAAATATTGCCTTAGTCTCCGCATCAAAATTCATCTTCTGAGCCTGAAGCTGGCTGAAAATAATATTGAATTCATTCAAGTGAGAAGCAATGGAGACCTTCCTTCATCTGCAGCTCTTCATGAGGTAAACTTTATTAGAGGTAGTTTCTTTTTAATAAGTGGCACACAGTTTCTTCCACAAATCTTCCGTAGTCTGCTCATTTACTACTGTGAAATAAATTGACTTTGCAAGATGAAGTCTAATAGTAGACTTTGCTAATGCATCCAACTCATTTCAATCATTCGCAGACATATTTGCAGGCTTAGCTTCAATCTGTGCCAAGGGTTTAATCTACTTCTTTTGAATAAGCACATCCCTTATTTGTTCTTTCCACAAAGAAAAGTTTGTCCCATCAAACTTTTTAATGCTTAAAAACTCCTTTTCAGACATGGAAGAGGATGCCATGATGCAAATGAAGCAAAAATCCCAAATGCTAGTGCCCACAAGAGAGAATCACACCAAATACCAGGTGCACCCAAATGTGTATGCCACAATAGAGTGAAATATCACCAAAACTCATGTCTCAAAGCATCTGACTCATGTGCATATACTATGCATCCATATGAGCAAATCTGGCCCAAAAGAAAATGCCAACTGCAATGGCAACCCAAAATGCCAATAAGTGCCAAATGACTCAAGCATAAACACCATCCACTGGCATATGCATTAATAATATCTCATCCAAGAGAGCATAGCACTATCAATGCATCACCTGCAATGTGTCAAAGCTGTCCCTCAGCATAAAATAACATCCATGTGCAAAGCGTCCATAAAAATAGCATCCCACAAGGCAATTTGGGCCTATCAGTGCATCCAATAAGGACCGCAATGCATCCAAATGGCCTATAAATCATCCACTGCAACCCAATGCACACCACGAATGAGTGCACACTGCTCAAACTGCAACCAGAGTGATCTGCATAAGGTATGCTCAAGAAATCATAGTCCCATGGTAATGACCACTACTAAAAATAGAACCTAAGATGCCTCAAAACATGGGCGCCATTGCATAATCGGACTCAGCAAGAAAATTTGCAAATATCTTTCTTCTGCTAGAACTCCAAAATCCCAACCCATGAGTGAGAAATGGGAGTCAACACTTATCCACTACCATGTGGCATAAATCTAAGGTTTCAAAACCTTAGAATGAAAAATGCATAATAGAGAGATGAAATCGAATACACAGAGATCTATAACTCTAAAAATCCTCCACGAAATCGCATAAGAACTGACAGGTAGGGGTTTTTGGGTATCCGGAACGCAATGGGACAGACGGTTTTGAAAACCGTGGTCTTAATCACTGGGTCCAACACACGGACTAAAAAACGTTTTTGGAAACATAGCTATTTGTAAACTCCATCGAAGTGTGAATGATGAGCAACATAGAAGTTTTAGGACCTCTAAGTCCACCAGAACTGAC
Organism: Dipteris shenzhenensis; assembly: GCF_047967505.1. NCBI lineage: Eukaryota > Viridiplantae > Streptophyta > Polypodiopsida > Gleicheniales > Dipteridaceae > Dipteris > Dipteris shenzhenensis. Next base: position 21,925,713 of record NC_141599.1, read on the forward strand.
AAATCTGCAAATGGTTGCTCCAAACTTGAGTTCCAACACCCGGGTAGAAAAACGTAGAAACTGACACAGTGAGTCAGAAATCCAATGAAATGATCCCATATTCAAGAATGAAGGTGTTTCCAAGCTCCTGAAGTGAAGCGGATACCAAAAGCAAGCAATAGTTGCCTTTACAAGTCAATCGGAGTCTTTGTCATTGAACGGAACAGAGAAAAGCTCAAAAAATGACTTTTTCTTTGAAAACACTTAACAGGCTCTCAAAACCTCTTCGCAAAACCAAAGTGACTTTTTCAAAGGTTCCTCCAAGGTCTCTACACACTTGGATGCAAGTAAAGTCACCCACAAAGCTTCCCACAGAGCTTCTCCTTCATCCCACAGAGTTGCTGAGCTTCAAGCATTCACGCACGCTCAGCTAGATCACCCGGGCTCTGATACCAATTGAGAGTGCTCTCAACGGAAGCAAGAACGGAAGAGGGAGAGAGAGAAACAGAGAGCCACACAATTTTTGGTGGGTGTAGAACCACCCTAATCTTCTTTTTCATTCATTTATATATGTGTTTGAGTATTGTAAATAACCGAGGTAAAGGCACAGTGACCTTTAACCCCCACAGGAGGTAGAGTTCCACCAAATCAAAATGGGCAAACTCCATGGTAAAGAGGAAGGGGTCAGGGTATGTGTGCCTGAGTGTCTTAGTTGTGATGAATGGGGTCGCTATAACACCCTTGTTGTGATAAGCCTCCTCACAGTAGGTGACATATTTCCTCTTACCACAACACCTAAACAATAGGACCAATCATTTTGGGGCAAAGATGAAATATCCTTCTCATCCTAGCACTAGTTAAACTATTGGTGTACTTGCAAATCAAAAAGGTAAAGGCAAGCTATTGAATCAAAGTGGGTTAATAAAACTTCCAAAAGTATGCCAGTTGTGAAGATCAAATCAATGGGGAAATGGGACCTAATTCAAATAAGGGGAAATAGATGGAATTCGAGCCCCCAGATTAAGTAAAGAATAAATTGAGGAGGCCTAGAAGATGGTACAAAAGTGATTGATTTACCTTTAGGGAAAGAGCAGGAAGGATATAGCTTGGTAAAGGATTAGGCTTGTTGAAAAGCATATATTACTTTTATTAGATGATGGGTATGTGCCCAAAGTTGAAGAGGGAATGGAAACCGTCAACCCTTATAAGAAACTATCAACCCTAATAAGAAAGTTGCTTTAGAGTCACCTAGGGGAGTGATGTCCATTGAAGACTTGCCCAAAATATGGCCAACCCTAGAAGCCTACATTAGTAGTGGTGCTCAGATTTGTGTGATTACACAATCGTGTATGGAGAAATTGGGAGTAATGATTTCAACTCAATCTGTGTATAAAATCAAGTTGGCCAACCATGCAAGGCTGGTGTTTCAAAAGTTGAGTAAGTGGGGACCTAAAGAAAGGCAAGTGCTCAAGGAAGAGGTAGGGAAACTATCAAAAGCAAGCTTTATTTACCAAGTGGGAAATTTTGATTGGGAAAACCGGATGGTAATTAGGCCAAAGAAGGATGGTAGATGGCAGGTATCTCTAGATTATAAGCCATTAAATGAAGCAACAAAGATGAATCAATATCCATTACTTTTTCTTGATGAAATCTTAGATAAGTTTGCATGCCATCAATGGTATTATATCATATGCAATTTAGACACAATTGAGCAAATGGGAATCAAGTATTGAGTCATGATCATTGGGCTAGAAGTTTAGATACGGCCTTGTAGTATGAAGAAACTTGGGATACATTGCTAAATGGCTAAATTGTTAATATTATGGAGTCGTCATGGGAAAGAGCCTTTGGCTCATAGATGAAATTAGTGGAAATCCCACCATACCAATGATAGGGGACGAGCATTTTCTGAGCGAAATCTTCCGAACGTCCGAGCGAAGGAAAAAAAAAACCTTCCAACTATGCATAAATATGGCAAAAATCGATCAGAAGAAAACATAGTTTCACTTAGAAATATGCAAAGTATTATAGCAATGCCTATTTTATACAAAAATCTTTAGATGAATCTGTAGGAATGGTGAGAGCATAATGGGATGGCTTTTGAAGAAACCCACATGTAGAGTAGACTTCTCTATGAAAATTCCCTTATGATCCTTCTTACAACTTTTACTTAATAGGGGGTGACATTGAAAACCCTCTCTCAACCTATCTTCATGAAAGAGTTTCTTCAAAGAAAACTCATTGAAGCAAGCCATCCAGGTAGTTTCGCCAGCGAAACCCCTTTGAAGCAAGTCTCCCAAGGTAGTTTCGCTGGCGAAACTACCTTGGACAGCACTTTTAAAAGTGACATAACTTTCATATCCAATGTCCAAATATAGTCATTCAACCACTCAAATTGATTGGAACACCCCATTTGAGCACATCTATGGAGTTATAATTTGGAAAATCTTTCATATATAGTATTAAATATTACATGTATTTTATGAGAGTGATATATAAGCCCAAGTTAATACTTATTTATAGTAATTTAAACTTCTTTAGAAACATGTCCATAAATATGCTATAAAAACACTAAAAAGATATTGCCATATGATATAAATGTGTTAATAAGTAATTATATATGCATAGTATTATTACATTGAGAGTGATTATGAGGAATGTTTCTTAAAGGAATCAACACTTTTTTAAGGTAATAACAGGGGTACAAAGGGATGTCTCTAAATAAGAAAATTATGTTGTGTAAAAATGAATGAGTGACTAGTCTGTATATTTTTATGATAAAGGAATCTAGTTCTAGTGAAAATAAAAGTGTAAAAACCATGTTTCCTAAAGAAAAACATTTTTAAAAATCTCTTGAAAAACACGCTCGGATAAACTTGCTCATAGGTTTTTGCTCGTAAAATTGACGCATTCCCAATGATAAAGGTCTCTCCAAGGAGCTCTTGAGAGAAACTTGCCTTATAGAATTCAATCCAATAACCAAGTGCAATGAGCAAATATGCCACCTATAAGGATGCTAGGTACTTCCAGATTTAACGCTTCTAGTCCACCATCCATCTATTAGGTCTAGGTGAAAATAGCAAGTCTAAGTCTTAGGTGAGAATAGAGCTAAGTTAGGTCAATCTCTTCATCATCCATCATCTAATCCACCACCCCATATCAGTTTAGTCCATCCTAGTTAGGTGACTAGTCTGCATGTGTCCACTCGCACTTCAATCATTAAGTCTATCACATGCTAATAGACATCCTATAAGAAAACAATACAATGTCTATGCTCAATAGATAACAGGATCTCGTACGCAAGAGAGAAAAGCAGATAGTATGCAGAATCAAAAATTTGATTACTGTAGAACTGATACAATAGATGGTGCTGCCTCCCAACCATGCGCTCCTGTGAAAGAAGCTTCAATGGTGAGCTGGAAACAGTAGAAGATGGAGGCTGGATGCTAAGGAATCAGGGTTGCTGTAGCCAGTGATAAAATGGGCTTCACGGGCTTGCTCTTATATAGCCACCAGTTGTAGTCGGTTAGACCCAATTGGGTGACCGACCAGTCCATCCAAAACGATCGATTGGGGGTCGGTCCCAAAATAGGCCACCGACCACACGATAGAATTGTGGCGTAAAATAGAGCACATCCGAGATCATCTGAGGCTCCACACAGGCCTCGCAACCCGAGAGTGGGGGCTGCCCTGAGAAATGCTCCATCTACCCTCAGTGCGGTCAGTCATGGGATGCCTTCCCGCACTTGCATGTAGCCTAGTTGGCGGTGTGCCAACTCTATTTGAAGCCGTCTAGCCATCAGGTCACACATGGCCCCCATCTGGTGTCCAAAGCAGGACCTACTGGATAACCAAGCTACTTAAATGCCTTCTCCTCATATGGGAGGCTTACAAGTAGAGTTAGCTGGTTCCTGCGTAGTTACATGAGAGTGGACCATTGATATCTAACACCGTCCCTCAATGTCCACCTGCTAGTGAACTTACTTTTTCGGTCCAATGCCAAGTCGATGAAGATGCCTCTCTAGCAAGTCTCTTCCAAGAGCCTTCGTGAAGATGTCCGCAGCATTCTCTGTAGTCCAACAGTACACCAAGTCAACCTCTCCATCCATGATGAGCTCACGTACAAAGTGATATTGAATCTCAATGTGTTTTGTGCGAGTGTGGAACACAAGGTTCTTTGCAATCGCCATGCAACTTTGATTGCCACATGATAACTGTGTAGGCTTGTTCTGCACTGCACCCATGTCCCCTAAAATCCTCCTTAACCACACTGCTTCACAAGAAGCAAAGCATGCTGATTTGTACTTAGCCTCGGTAGAAGAAAGAGCAACTGTGGGTTGCTTCTTGCTGACCCATGACACAGCTCCAGATCCAAGTGAGAAACAGTAACCTACCACTAATCTCCTGCTATCCATGTCTCCTGCCCAATCCGAGTCACAGAATCCGATCAAGATGTTGCCCTTGGTATAGGTGATGCCATAATCAAGTGTGGGTAATTTTTCTGTATATCATCTATACTATTGTGGGCACGTGCAAGTTATATGTAACATGAATTGGTTTGGTTATCAACCTTGAACTCCAACCATTCCAAAGAGATCCTCTCCAACGAACCGTAGTGTTCATGAAATATTAAAATTTCCAACATTTAGAGAACTCAAAAACTTCACACATTTGTAGGTTTCTTTTTTGTCCAAATATAGCTAGGATGATAGAGAACTTGGAGAATTTTCATCACCTCCCAAAAGAAAGAAAAAGCACATGTGAGAAAATCCAAGTTCAAAGAGTTAGCATTACATGAAACCCAGGTTTTTAATGAAAAGAGGAAGGGAGGCATGAACATGGGAGGTCACAATGTATGACGGTGATTCCTATGTGTAAGGTGACATGACATGCAAAACAAAATAAAGGAGAGCATGCACACCCACGAGACATCTCATGCCCACCTTATGTATTCATCGGTGCCTACTCTCACTAGAGTAGAGATGATACTAGCTAGGGCCTTGACGAACCCAAGCATGTGGGACTTGCCTTGAACCCAACGCAGTGTTCAGAGACAACCAATAAAATTGTGTATACTGAAATTGCAAATTTTCAAGTCTGCCACATAAATATTTTTATGCAATTTTGAAAATGCATAAAACTTTACATGTGAAAAGTTTTAAGAAGAACCTGAAAGTTGTAGGTTTTCTCCATCTACAAACGTCAAATGCGAGGGCAGCTCAAAACACCTTGTTTCTTCTTTTGCAAAAGTCCAATATGCATGCGGTGCTTGTCAATGTCAATGTTCCCAAACCGAGGAGTTGCCATCAACCTTACACATGGCCGGAACGTAATTTCACGAAGTTGGCACCTAGAAGCTCGCCCATTGGTCACAATGAACATCAGATTTCAATCGCTTCCAGCACTTAATGCACGGGACATGCAATTGGTGCTCATCAACATCAATCTTCCCACCTCAAGGAGTCGCCATCAACCTTAGAAGTGGCTCGGAATGTAATTTCTAACTAGAAGATACACCTGTCGACAATCGCGCCCCAATCAATGTCTGTGTTCAGCCAACCCCGGTACTCAGTGCACGAGAAATGTGCTCTGTAGCATTTCTTGCAAAAGGAAAATGGCTGGTGGCTGACGTGTGCGCGTGATTTTCATATGCACCCACAGTAGAACGTTTCCGACTGATGCAAAGGGGCCTTGAGCGAATGACGCGAAAAACTCCGAGGGGGTGCTCCAAAACTCCTCCGGTAACCGAGGCGGTGCTCCAAAACTCCTCCAGTAACCGAGGGGGTGCTCCAGGTGCTGACACGTGGTGGACAGGCGAGGAAGATGCCCTCGTCCACACGTTTTTTGTTGCTTGCGATGATGGCCAAGCCAGACGCAAAATCTAGTTATATCAGCACCCTCAAACCTCAACTTTAACACTTGCGTCTTTCTTTCTTTCACTTCATTAGCTTCTCTTCCTTCCCCATCTTCGTCTCCCTCCCCAACTAGCTCCTCCTGTTTCATCAGCCCATTTTCATGTCAGATCTGGAGATTCAGATCCCCACCTCCTTTGGTAGCTCATCTCCCCTGAATTTCCGCTCTTCCGGTGCAATTTCCGATGCCGTATTCTATTTTGGGCAGTTCGGCTCTCGATCTCTAGGCCCGCGCTTGCACTTGAGCTCCGATTGTCTGAGTTGTAAAGTAGCTAGATGGTCCTCTTGATAGGAGCCTGGTTGATTATCTGACAACGAATACTGGGTTGTGGCAGATCCGTTCAAGGAAGCATCCGACGCTAATGCCCCCGGCACAGGTTCCAAGGACAACGTGCACATCCGCATCCAGCAGCGCAATGGCAGGAAAAGCCTGACTACGGTGCAGGGATTGAGGAAAGATTTCAACTACAACAAGATCTTAAAGGATTTCAAGAAGGAATTCTGTTGTAATGGGACGGTGGTGCAAGATCCGGAGTTGGGTCAGGTAATTCTCCCAGTCTTTGGGTACTTCTTGTTTTTTCTAGATGCTTGAGGTGCTTAGATTTGGAAGTTTTGTAAGGCGCAGTAGAGTCTTTCGTTTACGAGAGAAACATGATATGGGGAGGGATTGTTCACTGAAGTCCAACTGGATGTGATGCAGGTGATCCAGCTACAAGGTGATCAACGCAAGAACGTGTCTCAGTTTCTCGTCCAGGTGAGCAATTTGTTCGGGAATGATACCAACTAACTATTACTCCTGCTTCTCTGTGGGGCATTTGGCGTCGAGTATGGTGGAGCTTTTGTGTGAAAAAACATTACAGGAGTGTTGTTCGCGTCCACTGAATAGGGTTTTCTTGCCTGCTTGCAGGCCGGGGTTGTTAAGAAAGACCAGATCAAAATACATGGTTTCTAAGGCAAGCTGTAAAGCAGCAGAGGCGTCGTGAGATCGAGCAAGATTTAAAGTAAAATAATGGACAGGGTAGACTTCCTATAAGCATAGTTTTGAATGCTATTCTATATATAATCACATAAGCGGTGTGAGGCTCATCACTGCTGTTTTATCCTCACACCCCCCCACCCATCCACCCACACAGCCGTGCCTGTACAGATTCATCGCTTGCTCCCCAAATTTGTATGTTGGAAGACTGCTCCCTGTTCGCTCTATTCGAGAAATGGGGTTTTTTGGTTTATATGTTGAATATAAAACATGCAAACTCTTTGTTCTCGATCTTGATTACATGAACTAATACACCTCTCTCTCTCTCTCTCTCTCTCTCTCTCTCTCTCTCTCTCTCGTATGCCAGGACGTGTATAGCACGTCTCTCGTTCCTTTTCATATTGTGCAGTAAGTTATGTATATTCCTTAGCATTCCAACAAAATTGATAGGTAGTCTCCTCTTCCATAACTTGTTACCCTAAATGACTTGCACATCTTTTATATTTGCAACAGTAAGGTTCTATATGCACACCTAAAATCGCCATCCCCTTAAAAGTAGATTGTGGCTACTCTCACATGTGTACAGTAGACCTTGCAGATTTTGTACTCTTGTTGGGTGACAGTGCAATTATATTGAAAACAGCAGCTAATTATATTGATTAGAAGCGCAAGAGGTGTTCATGTTAGATGTAGGGGTGGTTGATGTATATGCCTTCACAATCATTGCTATCTCCCTTTTGTTAATAAGATTTTGCGAACTGCCTTAATGTGTTTTTGTTTAAAAGGTTCTCCAGCTACATAAGTCGAGTGGTTGTAGATGCATATGCCTTCGCAATCATGGCTATCCCGTTAATAAGATTCTGCCCACTTCCTTAATGTAGTGGGCAAACACATTAATGTGTTAATAAGATTATGCGGAGTTCCTTAATGTGTGTGTTTTAATTAGGAGTGGGCACTTGAAGGATCGTTGGGTATACTTAGGCCAAAGCTTGGCTGACATGGAATATTGCTTCTTTTTCTCATATTTTGTACTCTTTACTTGGCCAAAGTACAATCCCATATTTGAAAGGACCTTTTTGATTCTTGTTATCATCCCCTCACTGCCTTCTTGGGGATTCAAATTCAAGTGTGCCACGTTTCCAATTATTTTGGCAATAGCATGAACAAGAATTGGGCTCCAAGATGGATCTTTCCCTGCAACATCATGATTCGGTGCCTTAGTTTGATCAATCTCTGCAAGTTCACAAGCCCATCTCATTTCTTTATTTTTAAGTCTCCCCTTGTGATACTCTTTTGCATGCACAATGGACAAAGATGGCTTGTATTTTAATAGTCTTGAGATAACTAGCTAGATGCCATTCTACATAGTAGGATCCATAGCCCTCAACTTCAACTTGCCATCCTCCCAAAGAAAGGTATGCATTTTTTCCTTGTACTATTGCTTACAGTATCACACACTTTCTATGCATTAGTTGCATTAAATTGTTCCACATATTTTAGTATCACACACTTTCTATGCATTAGTTGCATTAAATTGTTCCACATATTTTTTCATTGACTCGGATGTTATCTTAGATTTTATAGTTTTGAATTTGGGAGTTTGTATAGCAAATTCTAATTTGTTTTTGGTAGAGTGTTCATCATGGATAGACGTGTGTGTGAAATAGGCCTACAAGTTCTCCTTCATCTTTCCACTTTTCTTAGATATATCATCCACCCATTGGATGCAATTTTCTCTTATGTAATATGGACCCATGGGAGTATATTTTTTGAATGCTAATTTTTTTGCATTTTGTCGAAAATCATTCAAAGATGTGTTTGCATCTATACATGAACTACATTTATCAACTGGCCATCTAATGTTTGAATTTTTACCTATAATTCTTGACTTTCCTTCTCTATGCCAGCATATTTCTTTCTCAACCATCTGAACACTTGTTACTTGCATAGATGATATGAAATGTTGATTCCAAGCCTCTAACATTGCAAACCTTCCATCCCTTTTGTTAAGCAAAGATTGATATGGGTGTGAAGGCTACTTGTTCCATTGATCATTTAACTTTCCATAATATCCAAACAAACCATTCTCACCCTTACATAGAAGCTTTATAAATCTAGTCATTGGAGCATGACAAGATGTGAATCTGGAGGATATATATCTTCTCGTCTAGCCACAAATTCATATGTTTTTTTCCTTGATTTCAAAGGGTTCACGAAATCACTTTCACTTGCTACAGAGGATTCATTCCTCTTGGAAATTGTGCATCCTGTGAATCAATTTGAAAATGGATGTCCACCTTTTTCTTACTTCTAGGAACCTCCATAACCTTGACATCAACAAACAATATACAAACCGCACATCCTTCACAATAGTATCAAATTATGCAAAAATAAACACCTAATCACATACAAAGGTATTTATTGAAATCTTTAGATTAAAAAACATATGTACATGGTGAAATGACAGCAAACAAAAGTAATATCACATACAAAGATAATAAATAAAATGAGCTATATTTAGAACATTTAGAAGCACACTTGACGAAGTAAATTATAATAAAACAATACGAATCACATTTATAAACCACGAACATTGTTGAACTATTTAATCTAAAATGACTCAAGATTCTATGAATAAACCATGCCAGACTCTGGGATTGGGGACCTTTGAAGGGGAATGTGATCCAATAACTTGTCCTCTTCAGTGGCCCCTAGGTAAAAGTCTATGGGGCTTGATCCAAAACAAATTATATGCTTCCAAACATCTCAAAATCTATTTCAATCAATCTTTTATAGAAAACTACAAATAGTAAGAGTGTATGTGTTTGAAATTATTTCCAAAGTGACTATGCTTTTATACTTATACCACCCTCCAAAACATTTCCTGGGATTTTCCAAATGTTTTCAAATAATAAGGTGTAACTATATCCACAAACAATATCACATGCTAAGAAACACATAAATACCAAATAAAATTAATTTTAGTTACCAAATGTACTAGCATAAACTTATTAAATTCAAATAATATAACACGAATTACATATAAAAATAAAAAATATTATTAAACTATTGGATCCCAAAAATATCAAAATATATGAATGAAACATACCAAATTCTTGAAGTAGGAACCTTCAAAGGTGACATGTGATGTTGTCTCTATGCCAAGATGGACTCAAGTAGCACAGAATGTGTGTGTAAAGTAGCGCCAAATCTTTGCTTATATTTGCATAAGGTTAGGAATAATCTCTCTTAGGAATCCATATGCAAGTCCTACATCTACATGCAAGTTCTACATACAATTCCTACATGGAGTTCCTACATGTAACTCCTACATGCATATTCTACATCCAGTTTCTACCTACATGTTGTACATACAAGTTCTACATACGATTCCTACATGTAGCTCTTACATTCATGTTCTACATGCAACTCCTACATGCAACTTCTATATGCGCATCCTAGATACAAGTTCTACATGTAGAGAGGGAATGCCTTACAATTCCTACATGTAGAGAGAGAAGCTCTCCAACTTGTATATATACCCCATAATGGAATGAAGCCCACACTCCTTGGGGCATTGTGTTGAGTTCTACTTTGGTATTCCAAGAAATTGTCTCCAAGCGTCCATGCTCCCTTGCACTCCACACCCAAAAGCATGTCCTAACCCTGCCTCCTACTCCCCTCTCCTGCAACCTTGCAACTCCTCCTCTCCCTCTCCTCCTCCCTTGTCCTCCCTCTCCTCCTCCCTTCTTCTCCCTTCTCCTCTCTCTCGTTATCCCTTCTCCTCCCTTCTCCTCCTTCTCCTCCTCCCCCATGCTCTTACACCTTCTTCCTCTCCCACTCCTATGCTCCCCCTATACTCTTTTTTGTTAGATTAGTCCCTCAACCCTTGACCTCCATGATCTATGAGGGAGACGAGTTCTCCACCATGTACTCTACTCTGAAGTTAGGATCCTCCTTCTAATCCTTAAACTCCTTCTGAACCCTAGGAACTCTCTAAATTCTGAAACTCTTTCTGAACCCTGAAACCTCTTTTGAACCTTGAACCTCCCTCAACCCTTAAACTCAAAGTTCTTTTAGTGTCTTAATTTGCCGTTGGATGGCAATACTCTCACCTAGATTCTCGTATCCCTCTCCCAGTCCATCCAAGATGACTTGAACCATTTCTTTGGGATTCATAGTCTCTCCTACTGCTGCGAGTTGCTTGTTATAATCTTTGATCGTGAGTATGTAAGCATGACCGGTTTTGCTACTATTGTGGAAACTCTGGTTGACTTGGTTTCTCATTAGTGTGAGAATCCTAGAAGTGTTCTTGGACTCATAGAGAGCTGCGAACATATCCCATGCTTCTTTTGATGTCTTGATGATGTTGAGATGTCCTCGCATGACATCTTGCTCATTCTTCTTGATCAGATGATATGCATACTTGTCTTTCTTGTCCCATTCTTCCTGTGCTTAGGCAATGACAGGATCTGCTACAGGTGCGAAAACTATTGGTGTAGCTAGAGATCCCATTGTAGATCCTGCTACTAGTGTTGTGACAACAGGTGGACTAGAGCTACTACTTGGCTGGATCATCCAATGGTCTAGGTGTGGATCCATCGACATACTCCCATTTGTCTTGAAGTACAAGAATGGTCTCCATTTAGTATTTCCATGTGCCGTAATTGGAGTTGTCTAGCTTAGCAGATGCCTCTAGATTGAGGTTGCTACATGTAGACATGGTGCAAGAAGTGTACTCAAAGTGTCGTGAAAATCATTGTCTGAATCAACTGCAAAACACTGACTGGATCAACTAAAATTTGAACTGTCGGTGAAGGTAGAACTACAATATATAATATGATCTGTTACAAGGCTTGTGGCAAATGATGTCAGGAATACCCAAGAGGCTTTACAAGGCTGAAATAAAGTGCACAATGCCATGAAATAGCCAAATAGGATTTACAATGATGGCATGTGTGTGTGAAATCAAATCATGTGCTATCTGCCCACTGATCAATCAGTCAATGTCTCTGAACACTATGAAGTCTGATCACTGAACTAATGAACATCTGGTTTCAGGTAATGTGATGATGTGAAACTGTATGTGAGCGTAGGGACTAACTCCGAGTAGGAATTAGTCGAGAATTTTGGGCATGGATTAGATTGGCAACTTGAGATATGGATGCATTGGTTTAAGAAATATTTTTCTCATTGAGTAAAGGCACTACTCGGGCTTCATTGAAATTTAGTAAATTCAGTAAAAAGCATACCAATGTTGATACATACATACATACATACATACATACATATATATATATATATATATGTATATATATATATGTATATATATATATATATAGAGAGAGAGAGAGAGAGAGGGAGAGATTTTACAAAACACGTTTTTCCCAACTGAAAGAAATGCTAAGTCTTAATTGAGATCCGATTTGAAAGAAATTAAAGGCCACCTTGTATAGTTTGATCGAAAATTCGATGCACACACAAAAAATTTCTTTGTGTCACACGGCATGGTTCAAGGGTGGTCACACGTTTATCACGAACAGAGAGTGTCATATTAAATTCTAAATTTCTCACTCATTTTAGATTAAATGTTATTGAAACTTTGTAAGTGGTCTCTTTGCATTATGTAGAGCTTAACTTGATTTATTGGTAATTTTTTGAATGATTTATCTAATTATAAATAATTATTCATAATAAATAAAGTCATAAAATACATGCATTTTAGTAGCACATCGCATTTTTTAAGTATTTTGAATAATTAAGCAAATCCAATTCGGTGGAAGGTTAGTAGGCACATAAGGGTGTGTGGTTGAATCATCAAATCCCAAATCCAACGGTTAGATTTAGGAAGATTGAAGTTTAATTTTTACTTTTACTCCTTAGAGGATCAACAAAGAATATTAAAAATAAATCTAGTAATTCTCAAACATGACCAAACATTTCAAAAATGTCAATATTTTTAGTCCTCTGCATGATGAATAAGAGGAAAAAATCTTGGTTAAATTTGAGTAAGGGAAACGTACGATATGGCCTCCAAGAGTGAAATCTCCCTTTTGTGGGGGAAAAAGGGCCACCCAAGCCTAATACCAAGACAAGGTAGGCTTGGTATTAGGCTTGGTGAGGTATCCTAGGAGCATCACCGACCCTAGTGGCAAGCCTTTGGAGTGTGCATGCTGCCCATGCGGAAGGCTGAGTCATCAAAACCATGCCACGTTGTTAGACCACGTGGTGCCATGTCATCAAGGAGATGTGACATCACTCCTTGCCATGTCACCTTACATTGCCACACGTGCTGCCACATGTGCCACCTCATCATTCCACATCATGAGCCATGTCATCACACCTTGCCACCTTGGCATACCTCGTCAACCTTGCCACGTCACCAATCCCTCCACCTCAATTTGCCATGTCAATCTACCACCTCATGAATGCCAACTCATCATGCCACATCACCTTTCCACGTCATGGAAGAGACTATATTGCCACATCATGACCATGCATGGTGCCACATCAGCCACATGTATACACATCACGATGTGCGAGGCATAGAATACCTCGATCGAGGTATATGACCTGCGTGAGGCATACAATACCTCGATCGAGGTATATGACCGAGGGGTATGTGCTATGACCGAGGGGTACCTCGATCGAGGTTTATACGTGCATGATGCATTGAATACCTCGATCGAGGTATATGATCTAGGCATAGCATACCTCGATCGAGGTATTTGAAGGTACAAAACTTAGCCAATTAGTTTCAATCTTAGCACCTCTCCACCAATAATAATGAAGAGCAATCTAGTGGATGAGTTGAGGCTCTCTATAAGACACCACGTTTTGGTTCATTTCACCCATTCTTAGCCATTCTTGCCTCCTCATCACTTTGTCACACCTTCCATCCTACTTTCATTGAGAATGGGTTCTCAAAGCCGTAGAGCTAGTAGACGTGAAAGATGTAGGAACCCCCCCCCAAATCTCATTGACGAGGAGCGCAAGCGGAAGGCTCGTGAGCGCAAGAGAGCCTCTAGAGTTAGAGCTCGCGCTGCCACCACTGATCCACCTCCACCTCTACCTCTACATCCCACCTCCACCCCCACCTCCACCCCCACCCCCACCCCCACCTCCATTGTCCCCCCATCCTCATCTGCTCCCCTACCTCTAGCCTCCGCCCTTCCCCTAGCCACCTACATTTTGGCCTCCACCTCTACCTCTTCCCCCTCCACCCTCCCCCCTCCCCCTCCCCCCGCTCCCCTTGGCGCCTCCCTTCCCCCGTCCACCCTACCATCTCCCATTGATCCCCTTGCCCCAGCTTGCAGCAGCAGTGTTGCTTCACGACGTGACTTGCCGAAGTCCACTATCCGTCGTCATACTAGCGAGATTGTGCAGTCTTTTTTTTGTGACCTCACGCCAGCTTTGCAGTCTTCTCTTCTCACGTCCCTGATTGATCACTCTGACTTGGTAGAGTGTAGGAGGCTTGCTGGTCTTCGTGCACATAGAGATAGGGTTGTATCTAGCGAGGTCCTTAGCAGTGTTCGACGTTCCTATGCTTCTATTAAGCATAGGAACTCCAGTGATGCCTTGGCAGCACGTGGTGCTATTGTGGCTACCATTAGTAGACCTCATATGATAGGCCATGTGCGTACTGCTTCACGTCTTCTTCAGATTGCACCGCGCACATTGCGAGCAGGCATCATTAGGAGGCAGAGTCTAGAGGATAGTGAGACTGATGCTCTTTGGGCTTCGAGTGGTCATGCACCTCGCAGCGATCGATTGTTGGATGATTCCACTAGGTCCTTCATACAACAGTTTTGGGAGGAGCATTGCAGAGCATCCCCGGTGTTCAAGAAGGCATTACGGAAGAGGGTGTCACGCGGTGTGTACATTGAGCATGGTGCATGTTTTTTGGAGTGTACCCAGACTGAGTTGTACACTTAGTTTGTAGAGGCACAACCGGAGTTCAAGATTGGGCAGAGGTCATTTGAGCAATGCAGGCCATGGTTTGTGCGATGCTCTCAGGAGCGTGACACATGCTATTGTCGCTACTATGTGGATTTTGGATTGATGTATGACGTATTCCGTTCCCTTGATGGTCATAGGGGAGTGGTTCCTACTAGCCCTTGCGACTTCATTCATTCCATATTGTGTACACGAGATGGTGATGCTTTATTCCACTCCCTTGATTGTGTGGAAGGCACGTGTACTTTGTGTGGTGACTTTGCTAGAGTGCCACGAGTTGCACTAGATACTTGTGATGTGCAGATGGTTCGTTGGCAGCAGTATGAGTACAGTACCTTGACATTAGATGGTGGTGCACAGTCGAGGAGGTTGCAGCTTGTGGGGAAGGAGACACCACGTGTTGTATTCATTGACAGTTTTCGAGGGAAGCTCTACCGCTACATACGCCACTCGCACACTGCGAAATGGGAGGATCGTCAGTTCCGTGCATGTTTGAGGACATTTCCTACAGGGGTGGTTGTCTCAGTGGTGGACTTTGCGGAGAATTACACCTTTGCACCATAGCATGAGATCCAATTGGAGTATTATTTCTCTGAACAAGTGACGTGTGATTGAGTATTGATTTTTTCCCCGCCTCATTATATTGAATTATTTCAATAGTCATATTTTTTTTCAATGCCATATTGCAGGTTGCTATATTTGTGCACATTAGCTATCGTCATGCACAGGCTCATGTGGATGGCATTGATAGCACCATGGACTCACACGTCATTGTGCGAGAGTATCACTTCTACATTAGTGATGATCGATCGCATGATGCCCATTTTGTGCAGCATTGCTTCACTTTGCATGATAGTTTCTTGAGGGATCATGGTGTCACATGGCAGCGGCACTGGATCTGGTCAGACGGCTACGGTGGTCAGTTCAAATCTGCTAGACAGTTTTATTGGTTCTGCAGATGGCACTGTGAGACAGGCATTCCGATCACATGGAGCTACTTCGAGACAGGGCACGGTAAGGGAGAGCACGATGGTGCAGGTGCTTGCATGAAGCGTGCTTTGCGTCGATACCAGTTGCGTCACAGTGTCGATTGCTTCAAGGATGCACATGATGTGGTGCGATGGTGCAACCAGCACTTATCTACTAGTGCTATCTCCTCGTTTCAGTCGCGTGACGATAGGGTGGTGAGCCGGTATTTTTGGTGCGTGGACATTGGGAGTCTTGATCAGTCTAGGCCTTTTGATTTCCGTTCTGTGCCTGGCACTCTTGATTTCCATTCCATTAGGAGCGTAGGTGAGTCTCACCCCGTGATCTTTTCTCAACGGTTTGCATGTTTTTGCTCTGCATGCATTGATGATGATTGGGGAGGGTGCTCCATGATACCATGGGCCGATCCATGGGTACGTCGAGTGCTTTCTCCCTTCCAGCCTTGGGAGGAGGTACATGATGATCAGGATGTGGGATTCAATTCCTCTAGAGATTATGGCCAGCTTACAGATATTTTGCGTAGTGGTGATATCTTCGCGGTTATTGCTTCGGAGGGCAATGAGGAGGGTGTGGATTATTACTTGTTGCGATGCTCTATGCTGAAGAGTGTGCTGAATGAGGATACAGTGGATGGGCATGGGATGCACTTCAACGCTCATAGCATGATCGTAGGTGGCCACTATTTTCAGCAGATACAGAGGCATGGTCGCTATATTGAGTTCCAGGAGTACATGGCGGATCAGGAGGCATACATGTATTCTCATCTTGTTGTTGGGATCAAGATTACTTTGAGTCGTGTTTGCACTCGCAAGGCGACATCCACTCCACGATGGTGCCTTGCAGTGGCGGATCACGAGAGCATACTTGCAACTATTGGCATGAGAGCTGATCCTGAGGAGTAGCACATTACATATCATATTTTTTGGGATCATCAGTTGATCAGATTAATTTTTATTGGGTATCACTAGTTGATTACACATTTTTGTATTCGATATGTATAGGCTCACTGTGTGACTGTACCATTGCAATTTTCATGGACTCATATTTCGTATTTCACTCTGATGGTTGTATACACGTTCATACACATCATTGTATTAGATTCTATTTTATACATGATGTCCGATGTCTTCTCAATGGGATTTGTTGTGTTTGTAAAACAAAAAATTGTTTATTAGTAGTAATGTTGTAATTTGTTTTGTGCTTTAGGACATTTTAAAAACGTGACTAAGAAAATTCGCGCACGTACTAACGAAAAACACATGTGGACTTATCTGTTGGGGATTAAACTTTGCACGGTTCTTAGGCTACCATAGACGTACATCCATGCAAGATTTGGTGTCCAACTGATTTGGTATGCGCCACGTGGAAGGTATAATGCGTACATTTTTACAATCCCTACTAACACGACTACGTATGAAAAATGGTGCACGTACTAATGAAATATGCACGTGGACTTATCTGTTGGGGATAAAACTTCACACGGCTCTTACACTACCCTAGACGTACATCCACGCAAGATTTGGTCTCGAACTGATTTGGTATGTGCCACGTGGAAGATACAATGCGTATATTTTTACAATTCCTACTAGCATGACTGCGGCAAAGCTATGGCGCACGTACTAATGAAATACACGTGTGGACTTATCTGTTGGGGATGAAACTTCGCACGACTCTTAGGCCACCCTAGACATACATCCACACAAGATTTGGTCTCGAACTGATTTGGTATGCGCCACGTGGAAGGTATAATGCGTACATTTTTACAATCCCTACTAGCACGACTACGTATGAAAAATGGTGCACGTAACAACGAAATATGCATGTGGACTTATCTGTTGGAGATTAAACTTTTCCCAGCTCTTAGGCTACTATAGACGTACATCCACGCAAGATTTGGTGTCCAACTGATTTGGTATGCGCCACGTGGAAGGCATAATGCGTACATTTTTACAATCCCTACTAGCACGACTAAACCCTAAACCCTAAACCCTGAACCCTAAACCCTAAACCCTATTGGGGATGAAACTTCACACGGCTCTTAGGCTACCCTAAACGTACATCCATGCAAGATTTGTTCTCCAACTGATTTGGTTTGCGCCACGTAGAAGGTATAATGCGTACAAATTTTACAATCCCTACTAGCATGACTAAACTCTAAACCCTAAATCCTAAACCCTGTTGGGGATGAAACTTCACACGGCTCTTAGGCTACCCTAGACGTACATCCACGCAAGATTTGGTCTCCAATTGATTTGGTTTGCGCCACGTAGAAGGTAAAATGCGTACATTTTTACAATCCCTACTAGCATGACTAAACCCTGAACCCTAAACCCTGTTGGGGATGAAACTTCACACGGCTCTTAGGCTACCCTAGATGTACATCCACGCAAGATTTGGTGTCCAACTGATTTGGTATGCGCCACGTGGAAGGTATTATGCGTACATTTTTACAATCCCTACTAGCACGACTAAACCCTAGACCCTGTTGGGGATGAAACTTCACACGGCTCTTAGGCTACCCTAGACGTACATCCACGCAAGATTTAGTCTCCAACTGATTTGGTTTGTGCCATGTAGAAGGTATAATGTGTACATTTTTACAATCCCTACTAGCACGACTAAACCCTAAACCCTAAACCCTGAACCCTAAATCCTAAACCCTGTTGGGGATGAAACTTCACACGGCTCTTAGGCTACCCTAGACGTACATCCACGCAAGATTTGGTCTCCAACTGATTTGTTTTGCGCCACGTAGAAGGTATAATGCGTACATTTTTACAATCCCTACTAGCACGACTAAACCCTAAATCCTAAACCCTAAACCCTGTTGGGGATGAAACTTCACACGGCTCTTAGGCTACCCTAGACGTACATCCATGCAAGATTTGGTGTCCAACTAATTTGGTATGCGCCACATGGAAGATATAATGCGTACTTTTTTACAATCCCTACTTGCACGACTAAACCCTAAACCCTGTTGGGGATGAAACTTCACACGGCTCTTAGCTACCCTAGACGTACATCCATGCAAGATTTGGTCTCCAACTGATTTGGTTTGTGCCACGTAGAAGGTATAATGCGTACATTTTTACAATTCCTACTAGCACGACTAAACCCTAAACCCTGAACCCTAAATCCTAAACCCTGTTGGGGATGACACTTCACACGGCTCTTAGGCTACCCTAGACGTACATCCACGCAAGATTTGGTCTCCAACTGATTTGGTATGCGCCATGTGGAAGGTATAATGCATACATTTTTGCAAGCACCTTTTCAATGCTTAATGTTTACAATTACGACACACGGCATTATTTTTAAAATACATTATGTATTAGATGTGTGAATTGAGATATCTGAAATTCAAAATCATACTCTTAATTTTAAATACGCACATGGGGATGAAACTTCGCACAGCTCTTAGGTTTAGTGTAATAATTGCAAGCATTGATATATACGAAATTCAATATGATATTCAAAATGATAAAGTTTATACTTGAACACTTTTTCAATGCTTAATGTTTACAATTACTTCACATGGCATTCTTTTTTAAATACCTTATGTATTAGATGTGTGAATTGAGATATTCGAAATTCAAAATCATACTCCCAATTTTAAATGTTTATGTTAGATTTAAAGAAACTATAAACTGAGATAAACAAAGTGTGAAAAACATCATGAAAGTACGAAAATGCTCATACATCATAAAAGTAAGAACAATATCATGAAAGTACCAAAATGAATGTGTACATCATCATCATCATCGTGCAGAAGTGCATCCCTAAACAAGAAATGTGTGAAGCCTAAACAATCATCCTGAATCAGAATCTGATAACTCCACATATGATCCTCTAGTCATCCTCTGACGTGGCTCCTGTATGACCCGCTGCCCAACCCTCGCCCAACCGTCCGCTGTGTGCCCTCATGCAAAGCCGAATCAGATGGGCCAGCCTCATCTCCTGCATGAGATGGGCCAGTCTCATCCTGATGAAGAGGAGGGCATGCTGCACGAGCCACTGCTGCCATCTCTGCCTCCCTCGCCTCCTCTATGTATGCGCGTCTCAGCTCCCATAGTCGTGCATCTGTGAATACTCGTGCCTCAAATCCAGCGCAAGTAATCTTCTCTACATGTAGAAGACGCTGGTCTCGGCCCCGCCCAAGCTGCTGCTCCACCCACTGCTGCAATGATGTATGCAGCTCTGCCTCTCGCTCAATACGGCGTGCCTCCTCTGCTCGTGCCTCGTCACCTGGCATGAAATCACCATATGAGAAGCGTCGTGGAACACACGCTGCAACCACAGATGTATTAGCACCCTCTTGCATCAGCAACGCTCTCTGTGCCTCCTCCCTGTAGTGCTCTGTCAAGACCACGCGGGCGAATGGATCAATGGCCTAATGATGACCAAGATACAGATCATCCATGCCTAGTCCTCTGTATGTGGCCACATCAATGTTAGCAAAGCATATAGGGCACACTGATCGTGCCACCATGTGGCGGGTCATGCAATGGAGATGTGCGATGTGGCCGCACCCTAGTCCAAACCACCCTACGGTGTCAAACTCCTCGTAGCAAAGGACGCAAGTGGCAGTAGGAAGCCTGGCTATGATTGCTGCATCTATGGGTGTCCTAGTCGGCACATCTATAGGAGGAGCGGGGTATAGGGCCACGCTGGGGTCGATCCTATGGCGAGATGGATCACGACTAATATGCCTCAACTGCAAAATATAGTGCTCTGCACGATGGTATGCTATGCGTGTCCGAATCCTCTGCTCCTTTAAATCTGCCTCCAACAGTCATACACGAGATTTCATATCCTGTCGCAATAGATGTGCCTGCAATGTAAACATGTCACGTACATGGTGAGAATTAACCAAAAAACTTCAGTTCAAAGCATGCAACAAAAGAATAAACTAAAATAATCAGAATAACTAACCTCATTCCTAGACTCGGCCAACAATGCCTCCAACTCTGCAATCCATGCGTCTCGAGTCTCCAACTCGTGCTGAGGCGGCGTAGATGTGGGAGGTGGTGTAGATGTGGGAGGCTCCATCGATGATCGAGGTGGGGAAGGTGGAATCGAAAGTGATCTCGATAGGGCAGAGACCATGTGCTGCAAGGATGATGCCACTGAATGAACATCCCCCCTAATCCGTCCTCCAACAGCTCGCAATGCCGGTGCAGGGATGGTGTGCAACTCTGGTGCCTCGCGTCGACGCCGAACACCTGCAGTCTGACGCTCCTGACGCCCCATCCTATCATGTCTCGCTCCTGATCCTGGACGGGTACTAAGGTAGTCTACCCGATGACCAAGCACAAACTCAGCATATAGCTGCATGGCAAATGACCTGGCTATCTGACAATTGTGAGGCAATCGACCACCATTCGCAGCGAGATATCTCGGATAAATGTGTGCTGCTATGATGGGGTGCCTACAACGTAAAATATGCAAGGGCAGCCCTGATCGTGGTCGCATCGCCTCAGTGTGACCATCCCAAAACATATCCTCTAAGGCCTGCCTGTGATGTGACTCACGCTCAAACAACTGTCGAATGGCTCTCTAATCCAAGCCATCACCAGTGATCTCTGCCTTAGCTTGTGCCTGAAAGCTATCCACAACATCCTTAACTGTGTCCAATCGACCCAGAGCCTCAATAACTGAATCTAGACTCACAACCAAGTGAGGGGGTGCCCTAGCATCCTGCAGTGCCCTCATCTCAGCTCTCAGAATCTCTATCTGCATACAAATAGTGGTGCCAGAACCTGTGCGCTAGCTAGCACATGCACAAAAAAAACACATGGAAATTAATATTCTATTTGGGTAATGAAAATAATATTCTATTCAATATGACTTATAATCTATTTACGTAATGAAAACTATTTGTACGTACTCCTTGATGAGGTAGGATGTCGTTGGGATCATCCTATGCACCTACCAGTAGATGGGCCAAATGTGTGGCTCAATATTATGTTTATCAAACTCAATATTATTAAAAATTCTTAATTTTGATTAAAATTTTTTCAAACTCTAGTTGTTGCATTTTTAAACTTAGATGTCTCAAATATTTTTTCCTTATATGTTTCCCTTTTTTTACTTTTTATCCAATTAATGGAATTAACTGTATGGCTTAATTATTGATGGGACTTTTTAATCTAAGCACACACACACTTTTTTTGTGTGTGGAATCTCTCTGTCTCTCTCTGTCTCTCTCTCTCTCTCTCTCTCTCTCACACACACACACACACACACACACACATGGTTGGGGCAAGTATATTATACTTGATTAACTTATTTTCCAAAATAAGGAGAATTGTATTTTTTTAAATGCCTTTCTCGCTCTTTGGAAACTTTTCCACATGTGGTGTAAGGACCACATTGTCCACTTATGGCCCCTATAGTAAGGACAGATAGTGGAGAGGTTTGGTTAATAAGACCTTCTTTGAATGCTTTACTGCCTTGGGTTTGCAATAGATATGGAGGAGATAGAAGGATATCTAATACATTACTTTGAACAATACACAAGCAAGGCACATCTAGTATTTCTCGGACTACACATTAAAAAAGAGAGCGGGTTGACACTACAGACCTTTTAAAGTGAGAACTTTGAGAAAATAATTAGGCCTTTTCAATATTATCTATTTTGGTTGGGCAATCCACCTCAACTAGTGGCCATTCCTATAGATCATCACTTGGTTCCAATGCCTGGGGAGAGAGGAGACCTTTGGACAATCATTTACGTATGTGTTTTCCATGCGTTGATGCATTTAGAAGATCCAATTAGCCATACGCTTATGCATCTAACCACTCTAGTGTTGGGGTCTTTGCCCATGTGGTGTGGTGTTTTAGGGATAATGCCCATGTGGTGTTTTATAAAGCATACTTACTCTACCTAAATTATGAAACAACTCTTAACCAACTATATAATCTATAATATTCCACATAAAGATTGATAAATGCACACCGCTACCTTAAACTCTTATTTTCTTTTTTTTTAAAAGATGATTTTGAAGACTAAAATTTAAACGTTTTTTTATTTAAATATAGGCGCGTCTCCTGGCGGTGGATTTTGGAAAATCCACGGCGGTTGTCCTCATGGTTGAATTTCTCAAAAATAGCACCAATTTCAAAAATAACATAAAACCTACTTTAATCTCTCTTTTTTTAAATAGATGAATTTAGAAAACAAAATATATACATTTTCACATTTTAAATAAAAAATTACGTAATTAAAAAAATATATTTGAAAAAACTTTAAAATGCATTTGAAATTTTAAAATATTTTATAATTAGATTACATATTCATATAAACTAAAATAATATAAAAGCTACTTTAAACTCTTATTTTCTTTTTCTTAATACATGATTTCTAAAAACAAAATTTAAACGTTATATTTAATTCAAAACTTCAGTAATTTATAAACTTCAATTATATATTTTTTTTAATAGATGATTTTAAAAAATAAATTATATACTTTTTGACATTTAAATAAAAACTTCACTAACTTAAATAACTTACATAACATAAAAGCTACTTTAAACTCTTATTTTCTTTTTTTTTTTTAAGATCATTTTTAAAAATAAAATTTAAACTTTTTTTTATTTAAATAAAAATAACACTAATTTAAAAAATATCTTTAATCTCTTTTTTTTAAAAGATGATTTCAAAAAACAAAATATATACATTTTCACATTTTAAATAAAAAATTACGTAATTCCAAAAATAATTTAAAAAAACTTTAAAATGCATTTCAAATTTAGAAATATTTTATAATTATTCCTATAAACTAAAATTTAAACGTTTTTTATTTAAATAAAAATAGCACTAATTTAAAAAATAACTTTAATCTCTTGTTTTTTAAAGATGATTTTAAAAACAAAATATTTACATTTTCACATTTTAAATAAAAAATTACGTAATTCCAAAAATAATTTAAAAAAACTTTAAAACGCATTTCAAATTTAGAAATATTTTATAATTATTCCTATAAACTAAAATTTAAACGTTTTTTTATTTAAATAAAAATAGCTCTAATTTAAAAAATAACTTTAATCTCTTTTTTTTCAAAGATGATTTTAAAAAACAAAATTTTTACATTTTCATAATTTAAATAAAAAATGTCGTAATTCAAAAAAAAAAACTTTAAAATGCATTTGAAATTTAGAAATATTTTATAATTATTCCTATGAACTAAAATTTAAAAGTTTTTTTATTTAAATAAAAATAGCTCTAATTTAAAAAATAACTTTAATCTCTTTTTTTTCAAAGATGATTTTAAAAAACATAATTTTTACATTTTCACATTTTAAATAAAAAATGTCGTAATTCAAAAATTTTAAAAAAACTTTAAAATGCATTTGAAATTTAGAGATATTTTATAATCATTCCTATGAACTAAAATTTAAACGTTTTTTTATTTAAATAAAAGTAGCTCTAATTTAAAAAATAACTTTAATCTCTTTTTTTTCAAAGATGATTTAAAAAAACAAAATTTTTACATTTTCACATTTTAAATAAAAAATGTCGTAATTCAAAATTAAAAAAAAAACTTTAAAATGCATTTGAAATTTAGAAATATTTTATAATTATTCCTATAGACTAAAATTTAAATAAAATTTAGCACAAAAAAAAAGCTACATAAAAAAAACCTTACCTAGACTCTCCCGCTCCGTCCATCTCCGTCGTTGTCCGTCGGTCGCTCTCCGTCGCTGTCGCAATTCCGTCGACGTCCCGCAAATCCGAAATCGGTCGGTGAGGAGGAGATCGATCAAGGTATGAAGAATGAGGGGGGTCGCTCTCCTTTTATAAGAAAATTTAGGGTTTCCCTACCTCGATCGAGGTATTTCACATGCAACATACATATCGCTCCATCATACCTCGATCGAGGTATTATAGACATGCCACGATACCTCGATCGAGGTATTGTGACATGCCCATACATATCGGTACATGTACCTCGATCGAGGTATTGACGTGCCACGATACCTCGATCGAGGTATGTCAGCAGCAGCCGGATGCCACATGTCTCGATTGACGTATTCGACATGCGGCCAAGTCATCGGTCCAGCATACCTCAATCGAGGTATGTCAGCTGCCCTGTCGGATGGCACATACCTCGATCGAGGTATAGCTGGACATGCCACACTACCTCGATCGAGGTGTAGCTGGATTGCCACGATACCTCGAACGAGGTATATGTGGCATGTATAGGTGGCATGCCAGCAAACCTCGATCGAGGTATAGGCTTGGCTCGGTGAAAAAAGCCCAGCACCTCGATCGAGGTATCAGCTTGGCTCGGTTGTCCTCGTGTGTGATTTTCATTGGAGATAATACCTCAATCGAGGTATTGCAGACCGAAGCAAAACCTTTGTATTTTCACTCAAGCAGGTGTCACACTCACCCGAAAGTGGTCCGGAAGTGGACACCCTTAGCTTGCTACCACCCACCATTGTGTTAGAATTGTGCCTAGGATTGGCCTCTTTGAGTGCGATGATGTGCCGTGGAGACGGATCGTTAATCGGAGATCATGAGTGAAATTTATGAGTGAATTAGTGCAAAAAGGGGCCCGCATACAGGTGCGAATCAACGAGTGGTTCAAATTGGGTTCAATTCGGGATCTAAATGAGCGAGTTACGGAGGGTTAAATTGGGGTCAAAATTAGGCCTTTAGGGGGGTCTTGGGTCTTAAGTGTGGTGTGAATGGACTTTAGTGTGAGGTAGCTGAAGTAGAGAAGTTAGTCTAACTACTAGTTAGTCTAACTATCTAGTTACTCTAATTGTCTAGTTACTCTAACTATCTAGTTACTCTAACTATCTAGTTACTCTAATCGAAAAATCTAAGTAACCTAGTTGACTATGCAGTTAGCCTAGCCTAACTTAACCCACCCTAACCTAACTTGGATTTGTACGTGGGTTAGGCTTAGTCACTCTTTTTTTTTTTGCCCTAAACGTAGAAAAGGAGGGGGGGCAGCGGCCAGGTAGGTTGCGGGGTTTACTGGAAGGGGGGAGGGGGGTGAGGGGAGAGAGGAGAAGGAGGGGTGTGAGGGGGTATTGTAGATATAATAGTGAGGAGTCCGCTATGGGCGAGGAGGGCACGTGGCAGAGGGTGTCACTTTTGGCGGAGGAGGCACGTGGGAGAGGGGGCTTTCGTGGGCGGAGTTAGGCGAAGCTGGTGAGGCAAGGCGGAGGCACCGTTGTGGGTGGAGTTGGCACGCCTACAACAAAGGGTTGGATATAAGTCACCCATGCCAGGCGGTTTAGTGCAGCCACCCACAGCAAAGGCAACTAGCCAAAGGAGAGGGGGGGGTGGCAGGGGTAGGTGGGTGGTAGTGGAAGGAATGTACATCATCATGGTTAGGGTAATGAAGGCTTTCGCCTCTATTGGGTGTTGATGTTGAGAGATCATGCTCAACATCCTGTGATTACATGTGCATAGCATTAACACATATAGAGTGCTATAAAGGAAAGGGTTAGATGCCCTAATCCTAACCCTAAATGGCTTTGTATATATTCTACATTTTCAAGTAAATCTAGTGTACAATTAGTCATTTGTAGTGTGCTCTCTAGTTGTGCCCTCTCTCCTCATCTCCACTCATCTTCTCTCCCCTCTTCATATTTTATCATGGTATTGGAGCATGGTTTTTCCTTTTGGTGAGGCGCCATCCTTCTTGTGAGAGATTGAGAGTGATTGAGAGATCGAGAGTTCCTTCACTTTCGATGAGTGATAGAAAATTTATGTTCATTGACAAGAAATTTCCATCCATATTTCCGTTCATTGTTGAGTTCCTTGTGAGGATTTCTCTTCATTCCATTAAGGTTTGTATTGAGAGAGAGAGCTGGTATCTCACAGAGATAGGTCTACTTTGTGTTCAGAATTCTCATTGTGAGAGAGTCTAAGATTTGAGAGAATTTCCATTCTCTTGTGAAAGTTCATGCTTTGAGAGATTCCTTGTTGTGAGAGAGAGATATCCTAGATCTTACTCTACTGTGAGGGAGAGACAAAAAGATTTCTTGAGAGTCTCTATCCTACTTCGAGAAAGGGAGCTTTGGAGGGAGATCTACCCTCAAGCAGCTCGAAGGTACCTCCAATAGCACCCGATTCCATCTGCATATAGCCCAAGCTTCTACAGCAAGCAATAGCCGCAACAAAGCAAAGGCGACTCTAAGAGCAGCACTACATCGACTACGGCCCGTAACCTCTCCTTTAAAATAGATATTGCATGTCGTAGCTTCTTCCTGCTAGCTTCACTCTTCTCTAGTTTTTCTGCCAACTGTTCTGCAGACAACATAGATTTCCTGGATGTTATTTACATATTATGATGTGAAGAAAATTGTCTTCCGAAAAAGCTCCAATCCTCATCTCTATGGATGTTTCAGGGAAGCGGCGGATCACGACCTTTAGAATCTCATGCGAGATGAGCAACTGCAGCAGCACGCTCACGCCAAACGTCCAACCTACAACGACACTGCTCCACGCCTGCGCCTCTCCAAAAGCCTCTTAACGGGCCACTTTCTACGTAACTGACACCACAACGCCAAATAGCCACATCGCCTCGGCGCCTCTAGGAGCACAGAGCTCCTACGAACTCACAGTGCAACAAAAGCCAACGCCTCGACTGACTGGCACGGCAAGATGAACTACAACGTCAAAGCCCACGCTCCGATCACCGTAGTTCCAACTCCTTATCACAAGGCTTCTCTAGCGCATACGTTCCACGAGCAACTCCGCCTCCTGCTTCACAAGCAGCTCACAGCTAACGAGCCAATAGCCAATCAACAGCCAGCGCAAAGCCCAATGAGCAAGAAGCTCACACAAGAGCCACACTCCATGCAAGAGAAAAAGGAACAAAGGCGAATCGACAGAGCAACCCAAACGATGAGTCCCAGTTGCAACATTTAAGCAACGACTCTGAGACGAGCCAACCGACACGCAAAGGTAGTAGCTCAACGCCTCCACTCCTGTGATAAGCACCGACGCTCCAAATCACCCACCGCCAACCTAGATGGAGCATCTCAACAACAGCACTTAACAGCAGCACCAACCTTCAGTGCCAACGACCGTCCCGGCTCACAGCACACGGCTCCACAACGCGATACTCGACGCACGGGACACCGACCTCTTCGGCCTGCAAGCATCCTCCAATGACGACCAGCCAAGGTGGACTCCTGGCTATGTAAAGCCTCTACGTTAAAGGCAGCATCTCCACACCCAATCGCCTAACGGCGGTAGCACAACACCCACGAAGGCCACGGCTCAGCTCTCCATCCGCTCCAACGACGACTCTAACAACGTAACGCCAAGCTCCCACAGCGAGCCAACGATGCGTAAGGCGACCAGCAGCGCTCCATGCCTCTACCATGACCTCCAAAGCTCCTTCATCGTGCCCACGAGCTCACAGTGCTACGCTCCAGCCACAGAGCTCACAGCAACTAGGGCTCACATGCAAGGCTCCAGCTTCAACCAGCAAATCGGCAGCCACTCCAACAACAGCCCTCAACTCCATCCATAACCAGCTACGGGATCAACACGCAGCAGACGAACTGACGACTCGATCTGCTCCTACACTCCAGCGACCCAGCCTCCACGACAGCGAGCCTCCAGCTCACAACAGCAAAACAACGAAGCTCTCTCCAACACAAGGAGCTCACACTGACAGACGAACCCACAGCGAACAAGCACGGCAGCCGAGCTCCGCCCAGCATGCATCTTCCACAACAAACTTCAAGCGGCTCCTTCCAACACGAGCGGCTCCACGCACGCAGCAATCGCCTCACCACCAACGACCACTGAAGTCGACGAAGGCACGAAAGCAACTATCTACATCGACGGATGACTTCGACATCCACCAAGCGCTTCAACCAGCTGCAACGCCTGTCAGCAAGCACTGCAGAACAGCCTGCAAGCTCCAACACGACTCCGACCATCGTAGCTCCATCGCCAAAAATCCAGGACGACGGAATATATATATATAAATTCCATCAGAATCTTTGAGATTCGTGGAGCCTTCTCACCTCGACAAGTGGCAGATTGGAAGTAACCGTGGTTACACTCTGTTACCCTTGGTTAGATGAGTAGCCAGCAGTACACGTGGCAGATAGGCTTCTCACCTTGGGTTTAGCCGTGGTCAAATTTAACCATGGTCTGGTTAAGTTAGCCATGAGTTAGGAAGAGTGGTTAAGATTGTGCCACATGGCAGCCTTATCCATAGGTGCCATGTCATCTGCCACCTCACTGCCCATCACAGTGCCATGTCATGTGCCACATAAGCATCATGTCCAACCAGTTGCCCAGTCAGCAGCCATGTCATTAGTGCCATGTGCCACACCCTCCTTCTAGGCATTGTTATCTCTCCACAAGCACACATTGCATTTGGCATGTGACCTCCACATCATCCTTGGACACCTCATTATTTTGACCAGGCCTATTCTTCCCGGAGTCATAATTTTTTATCCAGGTGGAATTTGGAGGTGATCCAAAAAGCAAAAATGATTGCCTCATGCTCTACGCGCTAAGTACTTCAAATCTGTACTTTTCCTTCATATTTTAAGTAGATTTTACTGCATGTAGTTTGAGCTTGCAAGATTCAAGTGCAAATAGGAAGTGAGATCTATGAGCACTACTATCCTCGATGGCAGGGGAATTGGCGAAATCCCTCACAAGGAAAGCATTTCCCCTACACGGATAATTAACTAGATGATGCCACATTTCAGCCCAAATTACAAAATTATGAGAGGCATAAACTGAGGCAAATTTGTAAATATTCCCAATTATCATGCAGTGAATAATGAGGTAGCGACCATGTGGGTCATTATATGCTATCTCCGGCTGCAAATCATGATGAATCAACACCCTGAAAATGAAGAAACTCCAGCACAGAATATGTGAAACCCCTCAGACTAACCTTCAAGGCCCGCCAAAGAGTAAATGAGTATGTTCTTGCAAACAGACCTTATGTGGCTTTTGACCAAGCCAACCTTCATTTATTTATATTATAGAGGCTATGAGCATTATACGTAAAGAATTTGATTGGTATATACATATTTACAATCAAGTATAGGTTTACTACAATATCAAAGCTCAACCTGCATGGTTGTGCCAGGCTGTGGCGAGGCAGCATTCACTTGCTCGTCATTCAAAATAGGCGTAGGGAAGAGGAAGGATTGTCTAATGACAAGGCTGCCACATGCAATGGATATAGTGGATGCATAAACCACCATAGACCAAAGCCTGCAAACCCCAAAACCATCAGCTACCGGAGCCTACTTAGAAGCAGATGGAGTCTCCTTCCAATTTCTACTAGCCATTACTCTTGACTTATCTGTTTTCTTAGGTAGCTATCAAACCGAAGAAGGGCTTTCTCCCCAACTGTGATTTTGTCCCCTATCTTTTTAGGCTTGGTAGGCATTTAAGTCTTACCCTTTTCAATAGCCTTGGGTGGGGAAGCGCATTTAAGTCTCTGCTGAGGGTTGGCTTTGAGCTTGCTCCCTATTCTTTGACATAATGTCATAGCCCACAGGTTCTATTCTTGTGGTCCATATCAACTACTGAAGAAAGGAGCCCTTTGCTTGACAGAAGGAGACTCCGTTTCTGCTGAGGGTTGTCTTGAGCTTGCTGCCCTATTCTTTGACATAATGTCATAGCCCACAGGTTCTATTCTTGTGGTCCATAACAACTACTGAAGAAAGGAAGCCTTTGCTTGACAGAAGGAGACTCCGTTACAGCAACTGGATCATTTTCTCTTGTACAAGTATATAAAAGAGGAGTCAAATCTTTTTCTATCAATAAATGTTAATTTTAGAAAAATGTAACTCTTCGTACCAACATCATTAAGGAATGAGACCGTTAAGCAAGGCCGTTATATGCTTACAAAGAGCTATTGTAGCATCTCACCACAATCATCCATTGTTGCGGCCGATAATCCAACTGCTGCAGAGACTCTTGAAAACTACCCTATCCCCATCCATACGAAAGCATTGTTAAGTGAATGACTGACAATCATTTGGTTAGTGAGCAATTTGCCCAAGGAGAGAGAAGTTTAGTTATTAGGGGCATCAATACATGGTAGCACCATCCTGAATCGTTGGAGCAAGTCACGGATCCTGTGTATTTACAAGATGTCCATAATGTTAGCTGATGTAGTGACTCTTATGGTTTTTTATGGACTTGAGTACAGTTGGGGCAAGTGGCATGAGCTTGTTGCATTTTTCCCTAGTATGTCTACATATAAAGATTTGTCTAGTTGTGAGAGCTTTGAAAGCCCTAAAGGACATATCTAAGACTCTGAGGGGTGCCAACCGGATGATTGTAGATGACAAACCCTATGCACAGGGTCATGTGACTTGTTTGACAAATGGAACATTCTGAATTCGAGGAACCATTTAGTCAGAAAGTAGACCTGCATGTCTCATCATGCAGGCCAAGTCGTTACCACAAAGCTGCGACATGGAGAGTAATTCTTTGTCTATAACTCCTACATAAGAATGCTCCCACTCATAGACAACATAAGGAGGCGAGATTACCACTGCAAGGTCTCAGAGGTGGTCTGTTTTGATAGTTTGCAAAGGCGCCTGATAGTTTACAAATTGCTTTAGTACATGGATGCTGATATGGTGCAACATATCTCATGATTCCATATACTTTAATGGTTTTTTCAAGTCATATATCTCCTATGAAATGATCATATTTACTGTCTCGGTCAGTGTTTCATGTACCTGATTCACCTTTAATCTGCCCTCTTAGATTTCTCTCCATCTTCTATGCAGTCTAATATCCATTTCTTTCAAGTGTTTTTCTTCACTGTTCTTCCATCTTACTACAATCGTCCTTGCATTGTGAGAGTGATTGCACATCCTCAGTTGTGCAAAAAAATTGTGACTTGTGTTTCATGTTAGTCATCATCAGCATGGCATTCGCCCAATGTGATCTACAGGAAGCAGCCATGATTATAGTAGAAAATCTTACTACCCCATCAGAGCTGAGCACCTTTGCTAACTCAATGTTTCCAAAGCCATCTTGGCCATACTAACCACTCTCTGGAAATCTCATTCGATTGTCAAATTTTCCTGAACCCAGGCAAAACTGACAGAAAGGGGCTGCATAGATCTCAACGGTTTCCCTCTTTAGGAGCCCCTTCCCAAATTGATCAAGTGGAAGCTGATCATTTGGTAAATCTACTTGAGTGCAGCTTCTCTCTCCTCGTAAACGCTTGATCTCAAGACCAGATCAAGGTTTGGCACATGCCCTTCCCACTTCACACGTGAACTCAAGAGTTCTAGCACTGCTGACACTTCATTACTTTGGATGTTACCGACTACAAACTCATGCATCTTCTTGTTCACTTCTATCAAAGCACTTGCAGGCTTTTTAATTGCTCCTGTATGTTTCCTGAGATCCTCTATTCTATACACATCATCCCACCTGCCATCAATTGCATAGATGTTCGCCATAGCCACATATGAAGCAGCACACTCTCGATCTATCTGGACAAGCTGCTGAAAGCATCTCAGTCCAAGTTCGGCTTCCCCATGTGTTCTGCAGGCATTGAGCAAGGTAGTCCATGTTCCTTCAGTTGGAGGATACTGCATACTTTCAAGCAATTTCTGTGCTTCAGACAAATGTCCTGATCGTGCAAGCATATCAACCATGCAGGTGAAGTGATCCACTGTGGGTGCAACACCAAACTTCTCTCTCATCACGTCAAAATACTCCTGGCCCTTGAATACCAGGTTGGTTTGGCTGCATGCCGTAAGAAGACATGTGAATGTGATAGGATCTGGCTTCACACCCTGTGCTTGCATGTCTTCAAAACACTGTATAGCCATGTCACCCTCATGGTTCATGCCATATCCCTTAATCATTGCACTCCATGATATGGCATCTCGAACTGGCAGTTTGTCAAAGACTTCCTGTGCCTCTGAAAGAGAGCCACATTTGGCATACATGTCAACCAAAGAGCTGCCAAGGGCTTTCTCAAATCCCTTTTCTGTTATCTCCATGTGTGTTTCTCGTCCCCTTTCTATGGCTCCTATGCTGCCACAAGCTTTCAAGATACAAACATAAGTGACAGGTGTTGGAGAGACATTCTCCAGTTGCATCTGCTCAAAACAGATCAGTGCTTCCTGGCCAGGTCCATGTTCCGCGTATCCTGCAATCAGTGTGGTCCATGACACAACATCCCGACCTGATAGTTTGTCAAAGACTTCCCGTGCCTCTGAAAGTGAGCCACATTTGGCATACATGTCGACCAAACAGTTACCGACAGAAGGATCTCTTTCAAATTCCTTGTGTGTGACTTCAGCATGTATTTGTCTACCCTTGCCTATGAGTCCTACGCTGCTACAAGCTTTCAAAACAAAAACGAATGTGACAGCATTTGGAGAAATGCCCTCCAGTTGCATCAGTTCAAAACATTTCAGCACTTCCTGGCAGTGTCCATGTTCTGCATAACCTGCAATCAGTGCGGTCCATGACACAACATCTCGACTTTGCAGCTTGTCAAAGACCTCTCCTGCCTCTAAAGGTGAGCCACATTTGGCATACATGTCTACCAAGCTGCTGCCAACAACAGAATCTGTCTCAAATCCCCTCGGTATCATCTCCCTGTGTATTTCTCGGCCAGTTTCTAATGCTCCTATGCTGCCACAAGCTTTCAAAACACAAACATACGTGACAGCATTTGGAGAGATGCCTTCCAATTGCATTTCTTCAAAACATTTGAGTGCTTCCTGACAAGATCCTAGTTCGGCATATCCTGCAATTAATGCCGCCCACGACACCACATCTCGAATTGGCAGCTTATCAAAGCTTCCTTGTGCTTCTGAAAGAGAGCCACATTTGGCATACATGTCCACCAAAGTATTGCCGACTAGAAGATCTCTCTCAAATCCTTTTTGCACAAGCTTTCTGTGTATTTCTCGGCCCTCCTCTATGGCTCCTGTGATGCCACAAGCTTTCAAGACACAAACAAACGTAAAAGCATTCGGAGAGACACCATCCAGTTGCATTGTTTGAAAACATTTCAGTGCTTCCTGGCCAAGTCCATGTTCAGTATACCCTGCAATCAATACAGTCCATGACACAACATCTCGAACCACCAACATGTCTAAGACTTTGTGTGCCTCTAAAAGTGAACCACACTTGGCATACACGTCAACCAAGGTGTTCCCAACAGATAGATCTCTTTCAAAGCCTTTCTGTGTGACCTCTGCATGTATTTCTCGCCCCTTGTCTATGGCTTGAGTGCTGCCACAAGCTTTCAAGGCAAAAACAAAGGTGACAGGATCTAGAGAGAGGCCTTCAAGTTTCATCTGTTCATAACATTTCAGTGCTTCCTGACCAGCTCCATGCTCAGCATATCCTGCAATGAGCGCAGTCCATGATACAACATCTTGAACTCGTAAATTATCAAAGATTTCCTGTGCCTCTGAAAGTAAGCCACATTTGGCATACATGTCCACCAAAGCACTGCCAAGGAGAGGAGCATTTTCAAATCTCTTTTTTTTAATCTCTGTGTGTATTTGTCTGCCTTTTTCTATGGCTCCTATACCGCCACAAGCTTTCAAGACACAAAGGAAAATGACAGCATCGGCAGAAATGCCCTCCACTTGCATCTGTTCAAAACAATTCAGCGCTTCCTGAGCAGGCCCATGCTCAGCATATCCTGCAATTAGTACAGCCCATGACACAACATCTCGGGCAGTCAGCTTGTCAAAGACTTCCCTAGCCTCTACAAGTGACCCACATTTGGCGTACATATCAACCAAACTGCTGACAACAAAAGAGTCTTTTTCAAATCCCTTCTGCACAATGTCAACATGAACCTCTCGGCCTCTTTCCACATCCTTAAGCTTGGCACAAGCTTTTAGAAGGGCCATAACCGTATACCTGCTAGGATGTACACTTTCCCCTTTCATTTTCTGGTACAGGATAAGAGCGTGCTGCGTTCGCCCAGATTGAATATAGCCCAATATAAGTGAAGTCCATGAATGGTCATTCCGATGAACCAACCTGTTGAAAACCTGCTGAGCATAGAACACACTTCCACATTCCACTAACATTGGCACAATGAAGTTCCCAACAGTTCTACAAGCTTCCAGCCCATTATTGAAAATGTGTGCATGCACACGCTTGGCATAGGCTAGATTCTTAATTTTCCTGCACTTCTGAAAGATGCAGATGAAGTTCTCGAGTGACTGCAGCTCAGCCTTCCGGTCCAAGGTACTGAGTGTCTCCTCTAAGCTCAGCATCTCCCAAACACTGCCCACTGCATCCACTTACTTCCGAATTGCACATATGGCCTGACGTAGAGCATGCCTGTTCTTGCTTCGCCTGCCCATTTGTGTCTTCCTGCCGAGCCTCCTTTTTCTCAAGCATGTTTTAAGGGTTTGTAACAGAATATCCACAGTGCCTCCGAGGTACGTTTCTGGATCCTTCGGTCTAGTCTCAGCAAGGCAAAATCTTGTTGTTCTGTTGTCCCACGAACTCCCACCTCTTCTTCCAGTAAAATTGAGCTTCGCAAGTACGAAGGTGCGGTTGTGATGCTGGATGCTTTGCAGTGCAGGCCCACCCAAGGCTGCACACATGGATGATGATGGCAAATCCGTTACAATAAAAGCAGGGGCAGCTCTATCTGGCGACATGGCTGGGAACCTCGAACGTGGAACGTCAGGCCACAGTAAACAACACAAACTTTTTGTTGGCCTGCCTGAAAGGTAGCCTTAGTGATGAAACTAGTTTTGGAACCAATTTTGATTTCCAAAATTTCTTTCTCAGTCCAGAGTTGGAACATATTCCAATGTAGTTTGGACATATTCCAATGCAACTACACTCTAGTTTCTACATAATCCCCAACCTCCCCCCTCTCTCTCTCTCTTTTCCCTAGAAATCCTCCTATTTTTGGCCCTCCAAGGGGCCTATGGAATGGGTGTGGTTTTGTGTAGATGATGGTTTTCCTTTGAGAAAAGTCATGTTGGCTTGGTTAGGCTGCTATTAAGTGTAATTATAGTGGTAATTCTAGTTAGTTGGAACTTTAGGTTTAGATTGTGGTATCCCATGGAGCATAACTTCTCTTTCCTTTTGCAGGGCCTGAGTGGTATTGCCACCTTCTCTCTCTCTCTCTCTCTCTCTCTCTCTCTCTCTCTCTCTGACTGTCTCTCTCTCAGTTTTCCACCCTCCTTTCCACGCAGCACATCTCAGGTAGGCCTTATGAATGATTTATGAGCATTCATCTTGTTGATATTTCATTATAAAATCTCAATATATGACATATAAACAAGATAATCATTATGCTTAGCTTGCAAACAATCAAAGAGATGACATCTTTGCTCACCATGACCTTCTTCATAACTGGATCATACAGCTTGTAACCCTTAGTATCCATGTTGCACCCAATGAAGATGCATTCTCTTCACATTGAGTCCAGCTTGGTAGCTGACGAAGATACATCCTCTTTACTTTGAGTTCTCTTTTGGTCTAGGATATGAACATGGTATTCAGAACCAAAAACACAAGAATGGTCAACTAAAGGCTTTTTACGTAAATAAATAAGCTTTCTCTAGCGTAACTCTAACAAGTATCATTCTATTGATGATGTGGTCTATGGTCTACGTGGGACCAGGCTGATAAATTTTAATCCATTTCTTTGCCTCCATCATACTTCTTGTCATCTCTATAATGACATTGTCTTCCATTCCGCTACTCCATTTTGTTGAGAATTGAGAGCAATTGTTATCCATCTCTTAATCCCCCTCTACTTGTTGCAAAATGCCAACAGATCCTCACGAACATATTCTCCACCTCTATGAGTGCAAAGAGTCTTCAATCGATGCCCACTCTCCTGCTCCACCTTTGATTGCCACTCTTTGAACTTCCCAAGTTTCTCCTTTAGGAATTATACCCACACCTTCTAACATAAGTCATCTATAAATGTAAGAAAATGCAATCATTTACCATCTGACTTCTCCTTTAGGAAGTATACCCACACTATCTAGCTATAGTCATATATAAATGTCATATATAAATGTAAGAAAGTTGCCACCACATGGAAAAGAATCTTGATGTTGCTTACCCGTAAGGCAAGCTATGCAAATAGAAGAATGTGGGTGATAATTGGAATTGCTATCACCAAATTTTTCTAATGCATCTCTTCCAATGTGGTGCGTGGTAGAAGTCCAAAATGCTTGTACCAACCGAATCTGGATCATGAGCAAAGAATGCATTGATCTAGTATAGACCATCATCCTTGATCCCTCAAGCCACTATGTCATTCCTATGGTAGTCTCTCACTTCAAACTCCACCTTCTAGTATGTGGAAAAACTAAAAGTAGATTCTTTGCAAGATTTCTAGGGTGGAGAAGATCATATTGGAGCCATAAGAGCCCCTAGATTAGCCAACTAACCCTTTTAGAGTAACCCAATTAGGGCTAGCCAACTACTTCTATCAGCTTGCTTCTGTCAACTAGCCTACTTGTTGTCTAACCTAGCCTACAAAATGGCCCATGCTAGCTTTAGTGCGCCATACAATGGGCATTATTGTACTACAACCTCTTACAACTATTGTTGCACCTAAATAGGGCATCATAGCCTTGATAACCAATCCCAAGAAGGATCCTCTCCATCCCCATGTGCCTACCCCCAAACACTTCACCAATTTTCAATGATGCACATATGGATTTGCTATGAACTAGTTAACCAAGCCTACTAAACTAGATAAGTATTGTTTGGTCTAGTTGCCATCATTAGATAAATCAATTTGCCACTTTACTTTTCCACACAATATAACACCTTGAGACTCATCACGGGGTTAATCTTAGAGGTGTTGTGACTTGTTTCAATTAGAAATTTGACAAGTTTGCTTTGTATCACATCAAATTGTTTCATCTCATGAATATATCTTCTTTGATTTGATTATGAGTCCCTTGTATTTCACTTATCCCAACATCTCTCATATCAACTTGCCTACATAATTTTGCCTTTACATGATCTAGCATCCCCATGCTACATCTCCATGGTATTGCCTGCCATGCTTAGATTATCCACATAAATTACAGTGATTGTTAGATTTCCATCCTTGTTTTATGTTATAATTTGTGACCATCTGCACTTCTACCAAATCCTTTTGGCTTGCAATATGAACGAATCTTTTTACCAAGCTCTTACATCCAATTTCAAATGGTAAAGTATTTTCTTGAGTTTGTATACCATATGCTATGCTCTTTTTTCCTGAAAATCGAGTGAAAATCTCGTGGTTGTTGCATATAGACCTCATTCTGAAGATCTCTGGTAGGAAAGGCTAACTTGACGTCCATGTGATGAACATTCAAGTCTCCAAAGTATTACCATTCTTGAAGAAGTACCATATTATAACTACAATTGAAATAGGGCACAATCTCGGTCCATGTAAGCTTATTGTTTCTCCTTGCATCTTCTTTTGAAATAGTAACGACTCCAGGTTTTGGAGAGAGTATCTCAAAGTGGTCTTTGAATCTTTCCTTATTAGAGGAGTTTATGCCCTCTCCATTTCCACAAAGGGAATATTTCATATTGCATTTTCATTACGATTCTCTTAAACATAGATTCATTAGTTCTGCTTCATTTTTACACCACTAACCCCTTTTGTAGATCCTTTGCTTGTTGTTAAAATCTCAATCTAGCATCAAATCCCCTTTACAGGCTCTCTAGTGTGGCCCCCTCTATAGTCCCTCTACTGTAGATTCTTTCTTCTAGCTCCTCAATTGTTTTGGTTCTAGCCTATGTAACCCTTCCTTTTCTTAACTTTAAAAATACTTGTGCCCTCTCCATAGCTCTAATTGACTTTTTTAGACACTTGCATGCCATAGTGAGGGTATTTTGTTTTAAATATGGAAGGAGGTTTTTCTTTGGAACATGAAGGTTTAGCAACACCATTGCCATTCATGTAAGACGTGTGTGAGATCTAAAAAGGGTAAAGAACAAAACATAAGCTCTTTAAGGAGTAGAATCTATCTATACATGTACCCTTATGGTCATCACCCCTCAGGGCATACATGATGGGTGTATGAACTAAAAGTGTAAAAAAAGAAATAAATGTTCTTAAAGGAGTAGAATCTATCTATGCATGCATCCATATCATCATCACCCTCTAATATTCAACCAAGTTATAAGGTATCCTCTAAGATATAAACAAAAATTGAATCTTCCTTCACATGTTTCTCCTTTTCACGCTCAAGACCTCTGGTATCTATCCCAAGAATTTGTCTTATCTAGACTCCACCATGTTAAAATGAGCTGAAAGGGTAGAGATACATCATACCATACAAATTCTAGGCTTCTCAAATTGAGCCTCATTCTTTTGAGGCGTAAGGAGCATAAATGGAGATGAGTAAACAAGAGAGGATTGTGCTACAACATTCAATTCTTATACCATGGCTGCACAAATATGAAATGGTTTTGTATCATTATATGCTATGCTAAAGTTTCATCCTTAAACTTGTAATCCCTCTTCCACTATCATGGGAATAAACAACCCATGTGTTATTTCTATCTAAGGTTTCCCAAATTAAGGCTTTTTAAGAGATGAGTGAACTAGAGAGGCTTGTGCTAGAATATTCAATTCTTATGCCATTGTTAACCCTGTGGCAACAAGGGCCAGAAGTGCAATCTAGGACAACAACTATGAGAGCATTGTGTGTGTAGAGTAGCGACGAAGATCCGCTTGTAATATCTTGAGCCTGAAAGATAGTATGATAAATCTTAAAGGATAAGGATAGCCAAAATCCTCTCTAGAAAAGATCCAATCATACTTGCAAAATCAGGATCTAGAGAGAGAGACTAAAAGCCTACACTTTCGGAGGTCCCTCCACTTTATGTAGAGACCCAAAAGGTCCCCCCACTTTGTGTAGAGACCCAAAAGGTCCCTCCCAAAAGTGGAGAGACCAACATGTATAAATATCTCTCAATGGAATGAAGCTCCCACTCTTTGGGATTTAGTGTTCAAGCTCACTATCGTGTTCTAGCATGCCCTTACCCTTGCACTCTCTACCCTCAAACTCCCTCCTCCTCCTCCTTCCTCCCTCTTCCTTCCTCATCCTCATCCTCCTCCCTCATCCTCCTTCCTCCCTCCCTTCTCCTCCCTCCTCCTCCTCCTCCCTTCTCCTCCATCTCCTCCTCCTTCCTTCTCCTCCATCTCCTCCTCCTCCCTCCTCCTCCTTCCTCCCTCCCTTCTCCTCCCTCCTCCTCCTCCTCCCTCCTCCTCCATCTCCTCCTCCTCCCTCCTTCTCCTCCTCCCATCTCCTCCTCCTTCCTCCTCCTTCCTCCCTCCCTTCTCCTCCCTCTTCCTCCTCCTCCCTTCTCCTCCATCTCCTCCTCCTTCCTCCTCCTCCTTCCTTCTCCTCCTCCTCCCTCCTCCTCCTTCCTCCCTTCTCCTCAACCCTTACCCCTTGAATTTGCGAAGGAGACTAGCTCTCCACTCCTCGACCTTAGACTCCTCCTAAACCTTGCAACCCCCTCTAAACCCTGGAACTCCTAGTTAATTCTCTCAACCCTATCCCCACTTCTAACCCTGAAATCCCCTTCTAAACCCTTGAACTCCCGGAGAGCCTCCATCAATCGTTATAATCAAGCCCTCTTTCTCATTCACGCATGCATGAGATCTGCTTTCCATGCTTTAGCCTACACCTCTCACCAAAACATGACCCGAGGACCTATGCTACACTTGTGAACACCTATGCTACAACGAGCATCGACACGACTATAGGTGACCAACACCCTCGGAACCTGCACTTGGGTAAAATAGGGACAACATTTGGTAGCACTGCCGGTGAGGTTAGCGCCTGAAGTGAAAGCATAGCACGTGCTTGCATGTGTGAAAAAAAAAAAAAGAACCCCTACGAAAAACCATACATGATACATCCCTCAAGGCAAAGGAGTGAAAAAATCCTTCCAAATAATGCAAAAGGATAATGTTGACTTACAGAACTACATTAATACACTAAACACCCAAAATTAACCCTTAATTTCCCCACATCCTATAAAAGCAACACTAACCCCCCTCATTTCCTTCCCCACCCTTTTGCTAGCCACTTCCTTCTCCAAATTCCGTTAAGCCACCATAATTTTTGTCTTTCTCTATTTTCCATCCACCACCACCACCACCACTTTTTCCGTCGATCCCCCCTCCACCACCACTTTTTCCATCACCCCCCCCTTCCATCTCCATCTGCACCTCCCATCATCTTCCTCCCCACCACCTCCACTTTTTCTGTCCATCCCCAACTCAAGGTAGCCATCTCTCTACCTCTCTCTACACCCCATCTCCCCTTTTTCCCCTCCCTCTCCATCTCCCATCTCCTCCACCACCCCCCAATCTCTGACATCTCTCTCCCTATCTCTACACCCCATCTCCCCTTTTTCCCCTCCCCCTCCATCTCCCATCTCCTCCACCACCCCTCATCTCCTCCACCCCCCATCTCCATCACCCTCCACTCCACTATCTCTCTACCTCTCTCTATCCCCCTCCACCTCCACCCCCCTCTCCCCCACCCCCACCTCCTTCCCCCCCTTTCCCTCTTTCCCCCCCATCTCCACCTCCACCCCCCACCTCCACCACCCATTTCCCCCCCCTTTCCCTTTTTCACCCCATCTCCACCTCCACCCCCCATTCCCTCCCCCCCACCTCCACCACCCATTCCCCCCCCCATCTCCACCTCCACCCCCCATTCCCTCC
Organism: Dipteris shenzhenensis; assembly: GCF_047967505.1. Classification (NCBI taxonomy): domain Eukaryota; kingdom Viridiplantae; phylum Streptophyta; class Polypodiopsida; order Gleicheniales; family Dipteridaceae; genus Dipteris; species Dipteris shenzhenensis. The sequence goes on from NC_141599.1 coordinate 21,967,217, forward strand.
CCCCCCATCTCCACCTCCACCCACCATTCCCTCCCCCCCCCCACCTCCTCCACCCATTCCCCCCCCCCCCTTCCCTCTTTCCCCCCCATCTCCACCTCCACCCCCCATTCCCTTTCCCTCCACCTCCACCTCCCACCCCCCCCCCCCCCCCACTTTTCCTCTTCCCCCCCCATCTCCATGTCCACCCCCCCTTCCCTCTTTCCCCCCCATTCCCTTTCCCTCCACCTCCACCTCCACCCCCCCCTTTCCCTCTTTCCCCCCCATCTCCACCTCCACCTCCACCCCCCCCCCCTTTCACCCCCTCTTCTCTCTCTCTCTCTCTCTCTCTCTCTCTCTCTCTCTCTCTCTCTCTCTCTTTTCCCTCCCCCCCACGCCAGCCCTCCCCCCTCCCTCACTCTCTCTAATCCCAAGGCCATGGAAGGCCCTAGGCTGTGACTGCCCCACCAGCTAGGTGCGACGCCCACACAAAGGCGACGCCTGCACAGAGGTGGTGACGCGAGGCAGAGCCCACCCATGCACCACGCGAGGGCGCCTGCCTGAGGCGACGGAGCCCACCCGCGTGCCACGCAGTGATGCCTGATGCTCGCTAGCCTTAGCCTTAAGGCTTTAGGCTCATCCCCCCCCCCTCTCCCCCCCCAAAAAAAAAACACCTAAGCCACCGCCCGCTGACCCCCCGCCTCAGGAAAAAAATAAAGGATTAAAGTAACCCAAAAAACTAGCCATAGTTAGGTTAGTTGAACTAAGATTAGGTTATTCAACCACCGATTAGGTTAGTTGTCCATAGGTTAGGTTAACTAACTATAGGGCTAGATTGAGTTAACTGTGTATCATTTAGTAATTCACTTTAGTTAATTGGTTAGCTACAGTCACACTAACTGATTCAGTAAGATAACTAGGTTAGGTTAAGGCCCAGTTATAGCAACTAAGTCCAAATTAACTAGCAGTTAGTGCACAACCCTAGTTAGCTCAAAGGTCTAGGACCATTCACACTTGGTCCTAAAGACAAAAGGGCCCCTAAAAATCCCCTAGCTTTGAGGGTCCATATCTTGCTCGTTTGGGACCCAAGTTGGACCCAGATTGAACCATAACTTCACATACGGAACCATTGAGCACGGGATATTTTTCTAGCCAATCCGGCACCATTTAGGCATCCATAAAACACGTTAATTTGCACCCCCGTGTGGGTGACTTTTTTGCAAATTCAATCATAAGATTCCGCCGAGACCTCCGATTGACAATCCGTCTGCACCGGCACATTTTCCCACTCATGTGGAACAATCCTAGGCATGTTTTTAACATGACGGTCCCTACGACACTAACCAACTCTAATCCCCCTAACAATTTTGACTCCTTTTTTGGGAACCCATATCACGGCCATTTAAAGAACAAATTGCACCTAGGTTGAACCTAGGATTCATGCATGTAAAGATCTATTGAAAATGAAGTGTTTCAACGTGTTTAGCCATCAATTTTGGGCTTCGGTAGTCACATAGGCACTGATTTCGACGCGCCGCTTGCTTATTTTTTACCATTTTCAGGTCCACGAAGGTCAAAATCATAATTGGACTTCATAGTCATATGCACCCACCTGAAAGTCACAAATAGGACTTGTTTATGCACCTGAGATCAAGAAAAAGACTCAACCTACCTACTTCTGAGAGTTTTCTTTGACCCTCGTCGCTCTTCAAGAATTCAACCTCTCACCATCAACAAGCAGCATGGAGGAAATTACAATTAAAGAAGCAATAAGTAGCAATGATCAAAGTCCTTCAGAACACCTTAAAGAATGACGCAACTGCAACAACAACAAAAATGGCAGACGACACTTTGGTAAATTGGAAGTGCCAAAGTACAATGGATGAGGGGACCCCGCCAAATTCCTTCAACTCTTCAATGCAGCATGTTGTGCTGGTGGCGACCAGTCAATTGAAACCAAAGCCACTTGGTTCCCGATGGCCCTAATTGATGAGGCTTCAGAATGGTACCTCGACCTTCTTGTAGAGGAGAGAGCCACATGGGCACTGCTATCTGACCAGTTCAGAAGAAGATTCCAAACAGAATGGCTACAAGATGACCTCGGATTACAACTCGGCAATATAGATATGCGCAAGAAAGAAAAAGTCATAACATACTTGGGAAGAATGAAAAGACTAATAGCAAAATGTGATCCCCGTTCAGACGACAAGTACCTCATAGCATGGTTCGTCGCTGGCTTGAAAAAATCCATTCGCAAGGATATGAAAAAAGTTAGCAACTATGCACATTTCTGCGATGCTCATAAAGCTGCAATTGACATTAAGGACGGCATGACCGATTCTGACAGTGACAGTGATGGCTATAAATCAAGTCATCGTGACAAGAAATCTTGAAAGAAGGGAAGCACTTCCCACAAAAATTGCACCACCGAAGATAGAGTGGAAGCCATGGCCCTAAGAGTAAAAGAAGAAATGATGCAGGCCATCGAGCAAAAGTTGCACGTCTCTCAGCCACCACAGTACCCACGGAGAGAAAATATTTGGTGCCCACATTGTATGACCAACCATACAGCCAATGAATGCCCGATCTTGAGGAACAGACTCAACCCACCAGAAGTGGCTCAGCCCCCACCCTTATGGTGCCCCATTTGCAATGCTGCAGGGCATGATGTAAATACTTGCTTCTACAATATGAGGGTAGCACAACCCTGGCCCCAACAATACCAATAGCCGCGGCAAATCCCAGTGTACAAACAACCGGGACTGGCACCTAATGCACAAGTGCCACGTCTCAACCCACTCTCGGTGAGAACACAAGTGCCTCAACTAATGAGGAATCCCAATCCTCCGCAATATCCATGGGCTCCCAATCTTGCTCTAGTAGTTCTGGTGCAACAACTCCAAATTGAAGAGCAAGAACCTCACTATGAGTATGAAATAGAATACCCTATGTACTACATGGATGGTGCTAAAGGACTCATCTCGGCATATGCAAATCAAGTAAGACCCACCACATATCGAACACCCAAGTGTTTTGGTTGTGGAGAAAACCATCGCATAGCAGAATGCCCACACAAGGATAAACCCACTTCATTCCAACCTGTGTGCAGGAAATACGGAGTTGGGCATGCTTGCATGGATTGCCCACTAAGAACAAAGTGTCACCCAACCATGGAAGTAAAACCTGAAGTACCCTTGAGGATGATAAGTGTGGAAAAACATAGTGTGGCAACACCAAGTGTGGCATCATAGCCGATCTTGATCATAACAAGACAACAGAAAGAAGTGGCATAGCAAAAACTCCTTTCCACTCAAAAAGCAAAGAGCCCTCTGGCAAAACAAGCCATGCCAATCCCACAACACAGTGAGACCATGCCTAGCACATCCATGGAAAGTGCCACCCAAGGAGTTAAGGAAGCATACCCCAATGCTGAAACTTAAAAGACACGCTACCAAGCCTTGAAGCAATGGGTTCAACAAGAACAAGAAAAATTTGAGGCAGACAGGATGGCAACAATAGAGGTCAGAGTACCATATGTTGAGAGTTCACACTCAACATCATGTGATCATGTGTGCATAGCAACATCACGTGATCATATGTGCATAGCACTAACCTTATAGAGTGCTATAAAGGAAAGGGTTAGATCCCCTAACCCTAACCCTAAATGGGTTTGTATATATTCTATTTTTTCAACTAAATCTAGTGTACAGTTAGTCATTTGTGGTGTGCTCTCTAGCTGTGTCCTCTCCCCTCATCTCCACTCTTCTCCTCTCCCCTCTTCATATTTTGTCGTGGTATTAGAGCTTGGTTCTGCCTTCCACTGAGGCGCAATCCTTCTTGTGACAGAGATTGAGAGATTGAGATCGAGAGTTCTTTCACTTCCGATGAGTGATAGAATTTCCGTCCATTTGAAAATTTTCCGTCCAATTCATTTGAGAATTCTGTTCATTGCATTTCTTTCGTGAGAGATCTTTGAGTTCTTGAGAGATTCATTCTTGTGAGAGAGGATAAGATAGAGCTTGCAAATTGGAAGGCGGAGCCACCAACATCGCGACTGGAGATGACTGGAGAGGCCCGACAATGCTATTGCATCCCTATCTTTAGCAAACGAGCTTCTAAGCCTCAGCCAAACGACCTTGGCAATGACCTCACAACTGGTGGTTGTGCCTAATAGGTAGCTCTATCAAAAATGATGCATCGCCTCCTAAGCCTCATAGCAAATGCTCAGCATCAAGCTTCACTACGATGCCCTTCATCAACAACTGCAACAGCCTCTAGAAGCTCTTTGAGCCAATTGCCAGCCAACATCTTCTTGAGCAGCCACGGGCTACATATCCAAGGCATACTCCACTTTGCCCTAGATGGCTCTTTGTGACAACTCAATCCCCAATAGCCCGTCGACCGACTACTCACAAACGATCTCTCTAGCAGGTTTGAAGACCAATGCTCCTCCTCTTACAAGGAATGACTACTAGCTTACTACAACAAAGCTCTAAGGCCACAAAGTGCAGCTCCACTGACAGACTCCACACCGGCTCAACAGCACCCAGCAACGCTGCTCCTTCGACTCTCGATTGCCATAGCAACAAGAAGCAATGCCCACAAGTGACCCTTGTAGTCGCCATCTACCTCCAAAGCTACTCCATCCACACGGGCTGCAATGACCTCTTGTAAATAGGCTATCTTAGTTGCTCCAAAAGCCAGCGCATAGTTAGCAATGCCTCATATTATCTCCTAAGGCCAACCTCTCCAGTAGCGATGGGCGACCTCAAAGGCAAACACCGACCAACGTCGACTCACACAACTCCAAGCTTGCAAAGCTTCACCGGCCATCGAGCAGGCTCCTAGCTGATCATTGCCATCGACATGCTCCAGCCCCTGATCGCGGTCGACCAAAAACCATGGCTCCTTCTCCAACTGCCTCCATTGATGGGCAACTAAAAGCCGCAACTCAGGCCCAAAGCAAATGACTCCAACGAATTTCCGTCGATTTCCATCGACCATCATCGGAAAAGATGATGGAATCTCATAGATTCCATTGGCACCTCAGAGATTTTGTCTTGCTACATCCATTTTCCATCATGCCATGTGTCATTCCATTCACGTGCCACGTGTCATCACATTATCTGCCATGTGTCATCCCTATCCATTTGCCACGTGTCACATCCTATCCTCTTGCCACATCAGCAACTTATCTACCATGTCATCACTGATTACCATGTCATCATTGACACATCATTTGCCACATCACCAGTGACACATCATCTGCCATGTCACCAATGCCACATCATTTGTACCACATCATGTGCCACATCACCTTTGCCACATCATCTGCTGACATCATCTATGCCACCTCAGCATAGAGCTCCACTGGCACACCTCTTAATAGGCACAGTGCCACATCATCACTACATGTGACCCATAGTGACACATCATCATTGAGCACCATTTGCACTCCTTTTGCCCCTCCACCTAGATCAAGTCGTATCTCTTGATCCAAGAAGAATTTGAGGGCGCTCCAAAAAGGAAAGTCACTCATTTTTTTATGCTCTACATACTCGTCACATCAATGCACATTTTGGTGCAAGTTACACTCACATTTGAGCTCCATTTGAGCCTCATCGACAATTCCACTTCCTTCATGCACATTCACCTCTACATCGACACATCTAACCTAGCACTTAAAAAGAACAAAAGAAAAGGAATTATTTGTTGTTCTTTCATTGATTGACGGTTGTAATAGATCTAGAACAAAGTAGACTAGATCTCCATAGAGGGGATGCTTTGAATTTCCCCAAGTTGCCAATCTAAGCCATACCCAAAATTCCTAACTAGTACCTACTTGGAGTCAGTCCATATGCTCACATACGGTTTCACATCATTACATTACCTGAAACCTTACATTCATCAGTTCAGTGAGCATACTTCATAGAGTATAGAGGTATTGCAAATTGTTTCAGTGGGCAGATAGCACTTGATTTCACACACACATGCCACCACTGTAAAGCCTATTCGGCTATCTCACGGCATTGTACACATCATTTCAGCCTTGTAAAGCCTCTTGGCTATTCCCAGCATCATTGCCACAAGCCTTGTAATACATATCAGATTTTATATATTGTAGTTCTATCTTCACTGACGGTTTAGATATTTCACTTGGCATAGTCAGTGTATTTGCAATTGATTCATACAGAGATTTTCACGACACTTTTGAGTACATTTCTTGCACCATGTCCATGACTAGCAACCTCAATTTGGAGGCATCTGCTAAGTTAGACAACTCCAATTATGGTACATGGAAATACCAAATGGAGACCATTCTTGTACTTCAAAACAAATGGGAGTATGTCGATGGCTACAGCTAGACCATTGGACAATCCAACCACTAGTACCTCTACTCCATCTATTGTCATAGCACTAGCAACGCGAGATCTACAACGGGATCTACAGCTACACAAACAGTTTTTGCACCAGTAGTAGATCCTGCCATTGCCCAAGCTCAGGCAGAATGGGATAAGAAAGACAAGTATGCCTATCACTTGATCAAGTAGAATGTGCAAGATGTCATGCTAGGATAGCTTAACACAATCAAGACATCCAAAGAAGCATGGGATATGTTTGCAGCTCTCTATGAGTCCAAGAACACATCCAAGATTCTCACCTTGAGAAACCAAATCAACCAGAGTTTCCGCAACAGTAGCGAAACCGGTCATGCTTATGTACTTCGCATAAAAGACGACAACAATCAACTTGCAGCAACAGGAGAGACTATGAACCCCGCAGAAATGGTTCAAGTAATCCTGAATGGACTAGGAGAGGGATACAAGAATCTAGTCCAGAGTATTGCCATCCAATGGCAAATTCTGATACTGGAAGAACTTCAGTCAGTCCTACTTGGTGAAGAACTCAGGACTCAAGCTATTCAAGCATGTAAAGGTCATTCTAATGATCAGGCATTCACAGCTTCAGATAGAAGAAGAGGCAGAGGTAGATCATATCAGAAAAGTGGTCATCATCAACAGCAAAATCAAAGTCAGCATTAGCATTAGCAACATCAGAATCAACAAAGAGGAAATCATTCCAACTGAGGAAGATTTCAAGAACGAGGGAATGTATCCAACATGTCAAACATCCAGTGCAACTACTGTCACAAGTTTGGACACTATGAAAGAGATTGCCGCAAGAAGCAGTACGACTAAGGCGGTTAATCAAGCAGTAATCGAGGGAATTCTCAAGGCAGAGAAAATCATCGTGGTGGACATTCTAGTCACAGTCATTTTGCAAATGAACATGGAAATATGTTTCTTGCAAGTGAGGAAATGCATCAAACTGATATAGTGTACTCAAACACTGATTTCAATCCCAAAGAGGATTACAGCTATCAAGTCAACCAAGTGGAACAGGATCCTTGGTACATCGACAGTGGTGCATCATCTCACATGACAAATCATCAGGAATGGTTCACAAAAATGATGCCATTAGAAGAACAGGAAAATGTCATCTACACAACAGATAATACACCGAATCCAATTCAAGGGACAGGCGTTATCCCTATGAACAATTTCACTGGTACAAAAGGATTAGTGAAAGATGTGCTCTATGTTCTGAAGCTCAGCAAGAACCTTTTGTCAGTAGGTCAAATGACGGAACACAATTACAAAGTCATCTTCGATGGTGATGAATGCACTATCATAGATCAATCCAAAAGATGTCGGCTAGTAGTAAAAGGTGTCAAGTAAGGACGCTTATATAGAATGCTAGCTACAGTACCAGATAAGCATGCCATGTCAGCTCAACCACAACAAATGCCACTATCTACAAAATGGCACAAGAGATATGGTCATGTCAACTTTAAGTACTTGTTAGATCTCAGGAATCAAAATATGGCAATTGGGATTCCGAAGCTATAGTTTCTTGGAAAAGTTTGCAAAGCATGCTGCATCGGCAAACAAAAGTGAACCAACTTTGTCAGAAGTACCTCTCATGCACGAGGTATTCTTGATTTGATACATACAGATGTATGGGGTTATGCCCAGACCCGCAACATCAATGGTTCACTTTACTACTTAACTTTCATCGATGACTACAGCAGATATTGTTGGGTCTAGTTTTTGAAAAAGAAATCTGAATTGTTTTCCAGATTTCAAGAATTCAAAGCCATGGTAGAAAACCAGACAGGCAGAAAGATCAAGGTCATGAGATCAGATAGAGGAGGTGAATACATGTCTTCATCATTCATGAACTTTTGCAAAAGTCACGCCATACGAAGACAATTCACATGTGTAGATACTCCTTAGCAGAATGCAAGAGCTGAAAGGAAGAATGGGACTTTAGCAAACAGTGCTAAAGCAATGCTTAGTGAAAAGCATCTTCCGAATCAGTATTAGGCAGAAGCAATAGCCACTACAAACTATTTGCGTAATCGGCTTCCTACCGAACCAATACAGGGTATGACTCCTTATGAAGCATTCACTGGACACAAGCCACACATTGGGCATCTCTGCATATTTGGTTGTATAGCATATGCCCACATACATGATGATCATCGCAGGAAATTGGATGCAAAGTCACACAAATGCATCATGGTTGGCTATAGTGAAGAAAGCAAAGCATACAAATTGTATGATCCCATCAACCGCAAGGTCATTATCTCCAGAGATGTAATCTTTGATGAGGAATCAGAATGGAAAACCTCAGCTATACAGGAGATAGAAGCATTGACTTCACAATCATCTATAGAACAGGTTGATGAAGAAGAGAAAGAATTGCCAGCAACACCCCAAGCAGAGCCACAACAGCTCAGATGGTCTACTAGGCAAAGCAAACCTCCAGCCAGATTGGCATATGCTCAGAAAGGCAAAGCAATTCAGGTGGAAACCACCAACTATGCTCTTATGACTACCATCATGGCTACAGAAGAGCCATTGTACTTCGAAGACACAGTAGACAAGCCAGAATGGCAAACTATTATGAATGAAGAAATGGATGCTTTGTATAAGAAAAATACTTGGGAATTATTGACCTTCCACTAGGAAAGAAGGCCATAGCAAACAAATCGGTATACAAAGTGAAGTACAATCCAAATGGCAGTATACAATCCAGATGGCAGTATTCAAAGATACAAAGCTAGACTAGTTGCAAAAGGATTTGCACAACAATATGGTCAGGACTATGATAAGACTTATGCTCCAGTAGCAAAGATGGATTCCATGCAATTCTTGATATCACTAGCGATACTCAACAGATGGAATGTGTACCAGCTCGATGTCGAGAATGCATTTCTCAGTGGTTATCTAGATGAGGAAGTCTACATGCAACAACCAACAGGTTATGTTGAACTAGGAAAGGAGAATCAGGTTTGCCATCTTAAGAAAAGTCTCTATGGCTTAAAGCAAGCACCCAAAAGTTGGTACAGCAGAATCGACAAATATTTTACTGATGTGGGATACATGCAATCCAATGCAGATCATACTCTCTGCTACAAAGTTCAAGGGGAAGACATTACTATTGCATTTTTGTACGTAGATGATCTGATTGTGACAGGAAGCAAGGATAGCTTCATCAAAAAACTAAAACAAGACTTATCTGCAGAGTTCGACATGAAAGATCTTGGACTTATGCACTATTGTCTTGGAATTGAGTTCTGAAGAGATTCATATAGCACATTCATGAGTCAGCTCAAGTATGTTGACAGTCTCCTGAAGAAGTTTCATATGGCAGATTGCAAGATTGCAGCCACTCCCATGGAATAGAGTTTGAAACTTACTAAAGATTCAGAAAAGCCTACATTCAATGACATATATTTGCTATGCAGTAAGCTCACTAGCACAATTTATGGCAAATCCAAAATAGTCTCATTGGAATGCAACCAAAAGAGTCTTAAGATACATCAGAGATACAAGACAGTTTGGGATAGAATACAGAGGAAGTCATCCACGGTTGCATGGATACTATGACAGAGACTATGTCGGAGATCATGAGACCAGGAGATTGACATAGGGATATGCATTTTTCCTTGGTCAAGGTGCTATATCATGGTTGTCAAAACAAACAGCCAACTGTTTCTTTGTCTTCGACTAAAGCAAAATATAGAGCAGTCACTATAGGTGCATGTGAGGCTATACGGCTCAGAAGACTATTGTCAGAAATAGATTACTTTGATGAGTCAAAGCCAGCAACAATATACTGTGATAATCAATCAGCTCAAGCATTGGCCAAGAATCTAGTATATCACTCCAGGACAAAGCATATTGATGTCAGAGAGCACTTCATCAGAGAAAGAGTGTTACTTAGTGACATCACACTATAACATTGTGATAGCAAAGAGAATGTTGCAGACATCTTTACCAAACTGCTCGATAAAGAGCTATTTGAGAAACACCGACTAGCTCTTGCTTTGACACAAAGGAAGGACATTTCCATTAAAGGGGTGTGATGGAATGTAATGGTCAGTCCTTCTTCGATTCCCCAGAATCATCATCTTGAGGGAAGGGCTACTTCATGATGTTGATCTTGAGGGAAGGTGTTGAGAGTTCATGCTCAACATCATGTGATCATGTGTGCATAGCACCATCACGTGATCATATGTGCATAACACTAACCTTATAGAGTGCTATAAAGGAAAGTGTTAGATCCCCTAACCCTAACCCTAACCCTAAATGGGTTTATATATATTCTATTTTTTCAACTAAATCTAGTGTACAGTTAGTCATTTGTGATGTGCTCTCTAGCTGTGCCCTCTCTCCTCATCTCCACTCTTCTCCTCTGCCCTCTTCATATTTTGTCACCATTAGTACCTAGCATTGACACAGTGATTGATCCCAATAACTTCCAAGAGGTAATGGAGCAACATGCAAAGCATCCCCAATTGGATGGTGCCGCACTAGCAAGCTTGATAAGTTGCCCAATCATGATGCCAATTGGGACCTTATTAAGAAATTGCCTACAATGTGGGAAAGTTTCAAGGGATGGATCGAATCTTCACAATACTTCCCCCCACCTGAAGAAGAGGAAAAGACAATTTCGGTAAAATTTGGTGCTTGGGATGACATAAAAAATGTAACCATCCCGCTGGAGCATAAAGCCTTTGGTCAATACCCAGAAATAGTGGACAGCGGAGCCGAAGTAAACATTCTGGCAAGAGAGCTATATGAAGAATGGGGTCTACCTCCAATGTAGAAGGCCACATTTAACATCCGCCTAGCTGACCACATGAAAATGAAGCCATTAGGTATCGTTTGACAATGTGTCAACAAAAATTGCTGGAGAAAGATTCACACTCCAGTTTACTATCTTGAGTCTTCCCAAGGGCACCATAGCATACCAGATATTGTTGGGAAGACCATGGCTTCAAGAAGCATTGGTACTCCATGATTGGGGCACCAATAGGATCACTATCCAAAATAGAGAAACCGCTATATAGATAAATCTGGGAACAGGGGAAATCAAACCCACTATTCCTAGAAATGCTGAAGACACTTCTTCCACTATATCCACCAGTCATGCATCCCCTAAACCTACCAATGCACAAAAGCACATAGAAGGGGATACACAAAGTGACATCAACAATTGGATACAGACGTTGGCTACAATAGATAATTGTAAAACAACACATCTAATGTTGCCAAATGTGGATGCCCAAATGATACAACTAGAAGCACCAATCATTTTTGAATCTCTAGGGAGGAGCTACTACAAAACAATAGTTACTTTTGTGGCTTGGCATGATATGCCAAAAAAATGGCTAGGAACATGGACACTTATGGTGGATAGTATGTGTGAAAGGAAAATTTGAAGAAGGGATGCATCTATGGATGACATTACTTTGAAGGAGTAGCCATGTCTACGTTTCCTTCCATTTTATGTCTTTGTTATAGAGACAAGCTATTTTTGAATCAATTTGGTTGCATCTGGATGTGGATGAAATTTCTTTGGAGGGGTAGCCATCTCTATGTTTCCTTTTGTTTTATGTCTTTTTTGTAGAGACATGCTATTTTTTAGTCAAATTTTGGAGTGCATCACGCTCAATGATGGAATATCATTAATTAGATTCACACTAGCAAGTTACAACATATATGGTATAGGGTGCCTACTTTTGGGATTTTTTTTCTCTCACATCTATTTTAGGTGATCTAATCACATTATATTTAGGAATATATTGTTGTGTCAAATAATTGAATTGCTTGGGAGAAACATTCTACTCATTGTTGCTCATTTGAATTAGTTTTTAAGTACATATTTGTTTTGGGATTGCATGTCAAACATAGCTAGCCACTAGCTATGCTCTTTGTGGTTCCATTTTATTGAAAAACTCACAAAAAAGAAACTTGCAAAATGTCAAAACCCCATAACCGGTGATTGAGCTAAAGCAGACACGGTTGCATGATGTTCCAACCACTGGGTTGGTTTAGTAAAATAACAAGTTATTACTATTCTATTGTAACATATATTGCTGTTAATTTTTGCTCAACCAATCCACTAGGTTCGACAACAAATAATGCCTGTCCAACCATGTTGGTTCAGGACAATCACATAATTGGCAATTGAGATGAACTAGCCTACAGTTGCATGATGTTCCAACCAATGGGCTGGTTTAGGACAATCACGAAAATGAAACAAGTAAACTATCCCAAATCCTGGTTTAAGAAATGAAACAAGTAAACATTTAGTCCAAGCCTGGTTTAAGAAATAAAACAAGTAGACTATCCCAAAGCTCAATCACAGACAACCACCGGGCTGGTTTAGGCAACCACTGACCTACGTTGTATCTAGCATGTGTATGATGTGCTCCTCAAACACCTTGCATCGTGTCTGCTTTTTACAGATGTCCTTTCTATTTGGAGAAACTCTCATAGTTTCGTGCTAAAACATCATCACTCTAGAAATGACTTCTGCACTTAGGCTCTCTCCTCTTTTCTTGCGTTTTGTTGAAGCCCACAGATTTCTTGGATCGAGATGATCGTGCATTGCTTTTTCTCGATGTTCAACCACTGGAACCACGTTGGTCCTTTTGATTGACAACATCTTTGACATTGTATGCCCTATCCGTTTCTCCTTTGTTTCAGGGGATACCATCATAGCTAATGTCGCCCTCTTTGTAGCTAGTTGATCTAAGCTATGCACCCCTTTCACTTTCTATAGGCCATTTCTCAGGTTTGCCTCTTGGATGTGCATCTTCTGAGGTGTTGGTAGGGTTGTTACTCTATAAACTGTTGGGATATCTCAAGGTGTATGCCTCAGGCACACCTTATGTTTCTATGTGTGAGTGCTAGAGGCACAGTTAGGTGCCCACAAGCACAGTTAGGTGGTGGAGAGACACATAGGATGATTGAGAGAATCTAGGAGCAGATTGAGGAGATGATTGTGGAGCTCTGAAGTCATCAGTGATGTCAGTGAGCATGTATGAGGTGCCTACTTAAGGACCTCACTCTTCTTCATTCTACAATGGAAGTAATGCAAGTATTCTGAGTTTGTGTCCACTCTACTCTTTTCCTTCAGTTTTCCAACATGGTATCAGAGCCATTTGATCCCCCTTGAGCCCATTTCTGCCACATCATCATCATCTTCTTCTTCTTCTTCTTCACCATATCTCCCTCTTCTTCCCAAAATTTGCTTAAGCCTGTTCTCCTCAGGTTCTCAACCATTTCCCACGCCCTTCCTGCTGGAGATCCACCTTGAAGGGGCAAACTTCCGGCTGCAAGGAATTGAAGAACCTCCATCTCTGCTAGTCGCCATTACACGGTTTTTGTCGATTTCTCTTCCTGCGTTTTCTCTGCGCTTGCTCCTTCTTTCTCTAATTCCTTTCAGGGGAAGCTTCTCTATACCTTGGGCAACCTTGTGTTGAAATCTGAGTAGCAATGGCTGCATATTAAAGGAGAAAACAGAGAAAAACCAGTCGACTTTGTAGAAGGAAGAGAAGGCGACCTGACGCGTTTTTGCACCTCTTCTTCCCAGAGGATCTACTGTGGTATACCAGCTTTCTTTTGCCTTAGAAAGCCCCCTTTCTTTTTCTTTGAAGAGTGAGCTATAAGCCCTCCAAGTTCAGCTCTTTAGTTTTGACAGTTTTGACAAGCTTTTGAAGATGATGCTACATAAAATGCTACTCTAGCATTTTTGGTCTTTTGAAGCTTTCAATAACTTCAGTACAAATGTGGCTTCAGTTTTGTTTTGAATTACTAGACCTGGTTTTGATTGGAAAGTTCTCATTTTAAGCCACCTCTGTGAAGCATGTAAGAAGAAGCATCATTGTTTGAATATTGGTCACTAGTCTTTGCTACATCAAGTGCTCATATTTTGGAAGTCTTTCAGTTATTTTTTGCCTTGTAAGAGAGATAGACACTGCCCGATATCTGGGTTAGACCCTCTCATGGCTACCCTATTGAATCTAGAAAAGTTCAATGGAAAGGGCTTCCATACATGGCAGATGAAGGTGAAATTTGCATTGATGAGGGAGAACTTATGGGGACTTGTCAAACCTACTCCTACCGCTTCTTCTACGGCCTCCAATGCTGGAGAATCCTCAACTCCGACACGACCGGCAAGGGATCCAGCTAGAGAAGAAAAAGCATATGGTATCATTGCTCTTGCTTTAGGAGATGATTATATACACCATATCTCTGACTTGGAGTCTCCTTCGGAAGCTTGGCAGAAGCTTGGCAGAAGCTTGACATGATTTTTGGTGCTAGCTCTCACATCTCTAAACTATCACTTAAAATCTCTTTCTTTGAACTGAAGATGACTAGTGGTACTACTTTAGCAGCTCATGTCAACTATATGCGGAGTCTTATGACTCAATTAGCTTCTATCAACTCTCCTATTTCTCCAGATGATGCTATGGCAGTGTTACTTAAGAGCATGCCTGAAGATTATGATCACATAGTTACCACTTTGAAAAATCTTCCTAATCCTAATCTTGAAGGTATTATCTCTGCTCTCCAAGAAGAAGAAAGGCATATGGAGCTCAAGAAAGGCAATGACACTGCTTATGCTGTAAAAGTCCAGAAGGGCAAGTATACTCCTTGCAATCACTGTGGAAAGACAAATCACCTTTCAAAGGACTGCTTCAAAATTAATCCATGCAAGCACTGTGGCAAGAACAACCATAATGAGAAGTTTTGCAGAGCCAAAGCAAAGAAAGAAAATGCAAATCTACTTTCAGTTGAGCCTCCATAAGATGAGGCATCCCATGAAGATTATGCATTTTAAACATCCCTATGTATGCTCCAGATCTCTCTTTTTATGTCAAGGTACTCAGCCTGGATAGTCCTCCAAAATGAATGAAAATAAACTATTGTGTTTTGTGTGTTTTGTAAACACCTCTGGTCACCTTATGATGTAGGCCATGTGTATGTTTTGTTCCATGGTACCTCCTGCAGACATTGTGTGCATGTACATGTAGGGGAGATAACCATTGGAAGGTCTTTCTGTATCCCTTTCTGTTTATACCTTACACCCAAGGGAACTCTTGCTAGCATGAGAACCTAGCCATAGATTTATCCTTGACCACCATGAGATGGCATGAGAAACTATGAGACTAGATGTATCCTTGACATAGCCTGAGGCATTTCCTTGAGGGGGGGTTTGTTGGGATATCTCAAGGTGTATGCCTCAGGCACACCTTATGTTTCTATGTGTGAGTGCTAGAGGCACAGTTAGGTGCCCACAAGCACAGTTAGGTGGTGGAGAGCCACATAGGATGATTGAGAGAATCTAGGAGCAGATTGAGGAGATGATTGTGGAGCTCTAAAGTCATCAGTGATGTCAGTGAGCATGTATGAGGCGCCTACTTAAGGACCTCACTCTTCTTCATTCTACAATGGAAGTAATGCAAGTATTCTGAGTTTGTGTCCACTCTACTCTTTTCCTTCAGTTTTCCAACATAAACTTTAGGGTGTACGCTAAAGCTTATGAAGACTCAAGACTTGTAATCACCATGGCCTGATGTTGCTATCTTTAAGGATCCCACCAATCGTGACAACACAACTCGTGTTCTTCGCTCCGACGGCAATGATCGAATTTGTGCATCTGCAACCGCTTCTTGTATTGCTATGCAATGAGTCTTCTTTCTTCTCATTTTTCTACCTTTGCAAGTGTTGTAAAAGTGTCTTTCATTGCCGTTTCGACCATGACAGCACTTTCATCCACTCGCAATCTGATCCTTGTGCTGCAGTTCAATTTGCCATTTGGGCAAAAAATGTAAAAGATAAGGAGCTCAAATTGAAGAAGGCCAAGACTGAGCCTGACTACGAGAAAAAAGAACTTGAAAGGAGGAACCAACCCCCTTTAGGAAAGGAGCAAGAAGGGCTAAACCTATAACCAAGAAGCTCAAATCAAGGAAAGAGGAAGCGACATGAAGAGAGGGGCTGTGCCCCTGAAGGAAGGAACTAGCCCCCTTCTGAAAAGGAGCAAGGAGGGCCGAACCTATAATCAGGGAGCTCAAGTAGGCAACCTACTCAAAGCACTATGGAACCAGCCCCCTGAAGGAAAGGAATCTTTGAGATGTAATCTCAAAGAAAAGATGTAATCTGAAGGAAAGGAGTCTTTGAGATGTAATCTCAAATATGCAATCGATGTGTAATCTATTGAATTGTTAATCTTCTCTAGAGTTTACTTGGGCAATGTTTTCTTAGCTTTGTGATTAGATAGTCTCCTTTGACATGCCAAGGACCATAATGTGAGACAAAAGATTTTGATTAGACAACAAATGTGAGACAAAAGATTTTGATTAGACAACTAATGTGAGACTAAAATATTTTGATTAGTCAACTAATGTGAGACGAAAGATTTCGATTAGACTACTCATGTGAGACAAAAGATTTCGATTAGACAACCAATGTGAGATGAAAGATTTTGATTAGACAACTAATGTGAGACTAAAGAATGAGAAGGTCGGGCTCAATGAACTCTCTCCCTATTTAAGTGTAGTGCAGACACAACTAAGATCCCATTATGAAATCTAGCCCCAAAATTCTTTACACCGATCCACCTACTGCAAATCTATAGCATACCCAAAAGACTTTGGAATGCTTTTGTTCTACCTGAAAACGATGTTGGATGAATTCCTCACAGAAATAGTCCCAGAGAAGAAGGAGGAAAATAACTACAAGGACATGTTTCGGTGGTGGATGTATTACTTGGAATCGGCAAAGATGAGGAATATTAATTTCCTTGGCTATTGATTTTCTTGCTCCTTTAAGGTACTTGTCAAGCTCATGATGTAGGTTTCTTTTGGCAAGACATGATGGAGTGCAAATACTAGGATGAAGATGCGCAAAGTTGTAAAGAGTGCAAATACTAGGATGAAGAGGACCCCAAGTGATAGGAGGAGTTACTATGGCCATATAAGTTGATAGAGACAAGCAAGTAGTGTGTGCTCCAAGTGTGTGAAGAGGTCTATGATAGTCCATTAGACTGGCCTAAAGAGCTAGGAGATGCTTGCTATAGAGAGGTTGATAAGATAGTTGGGAGTTTGGAATTTCCTTGAGTGGCCAAATGTCATTGTATTTTCAAAAAGAAAAAATCTTGTAGAAATTTCTTGGGCTTGTGGACTTTCTTGGCTTGCCATCATCCATGATCTATGGTGCTTGTAATACGTGATTTTGTGTCGACTTGCTTCCATGTTAGTACTTAAATGTTTTAAGTATCCCGATGCTTGAAATTTGATGATTAAAGATAACTAGTCTAACGGGGACTGTTTTAGTATAGCACTTTGCAAGAAATTTTAGGATAGCATGACAGTAGTGCAGGGATATCATGATAGTAGTGTGGGATAAGTGATTTTTAGTGTAGTGGTTGGTTGAATTAGGATGTTAACAACCACTAACACGGTGGTTTGCTTCTATTATTACAAGATGAATGGATTTGTGGATGTGTGGATTCATTATGGGATTTAATAAAACTAGCACGGTGGTTATTGGGATATACTAAAGATAAGCATGGGATTTACTATTTGGGATTTATAAAAATAATTTAATAAAACCAGTACCGTGGTTGTTTGGGATATACTAAAAAGCATGGGATTCATCATTTGAGATTTACAAAACCAAGTGCGGTGGTTAGTTTGGGATTTACTAAAAGAAGCATAGTCTCAAATACATTTTCCATTCTAAGTGAAATCTTATTTCCTTGCAATGAGACTACATTTTCTTATTACTATCTCAGTCGTCCTTGTCCACTGCTCCAAGACACCCCAAGATGTGCTCATGCATGCCTAAATCCAATTTGAAGTCACTCTTGCCCTTCTTTTGTTGTAGCACACGTTGCATCTGGAACTTAATAGCTCTTACTAGATGAGAGTACACAAATGTTTGTGGACTCTTATGTAGCAGTTCGTAATTGCGGCCTCTCTTGATGTTTTTTTGTACCAAAAAGCTCTCACGTCTCATAGGTTGTTCCCCAATTATTCTTAAATGCTTCCTCAGCCTTGTGCTTAGGTTTTGTGCACTGCAACATAAAGTATGGGTCATCTTCCTCATCCTTCCCAGAGGCAACGAGAGAACTGCAAAGTTATCCCCCTCTTCCAGACAGTCAGTAAGGTCATCGAAACTCTCCCCAAATTGTGGCAAGTCATTTGTCTCTCCATTGTTTGTCACTCCATCTGAACATAGAGGGAAAAGTTGAAATCGCTCCCATGTCTTCACAATTGCAATGTTCTCATAATCATCATGATCCCCTATGATGCATGCACTGTAGAAACAAGAAAGTTTTCTTGTTTTAATCAATTGGTTGTTTGAAAAGCCCCATATGCTGTGTAGACCACAAACTCCTTTAATTTTCTCGCAATCGTGCCGGCTTCTCCTTTGCACTTCATCCACTTTCACTTCATGGAACACTTTGCGTACTACAATATTCTTAAGGCTTTGTTTACTGTATGTTGAATGCGCGCCTATGGAGAGGTTGGTTGCAAACCATGTTACAGCATCATGGGCATCATTGAGTTTTTCTTGAGCGCATGTTAATTTGGTATTTAAACAGAGTTTGCTTAATAATAGCACCGCATCCATCATGTTCACCCTTGCCATGGCTGGACCCAAAGAAATTCCACATCACGTCTAGGCCGGTTAGGGATTTGAACCTTGAGACAAAGTAGAATCCACGGGCTAATTTAAATTGAGAGGCACCATCTGACCACACCCAATGTTGTTTTATATTTTTTGCATAAGGATTTTTCTTTTTTAGCCATTCCCAATGCAGTATAAAAGCATGCTACACAAATAAGGTGTCATGTTCCCTTTCATATGAAATGTAGAAATGGTATGTGTGTTGCACTGACCTAGACTCTTGTGAGTCAACAAGCTGACTTGCATCAGGCATGGAAGAATCAAGCAAATGACTGTATGTGATATGCACAAGAAATGTTCTCTGGTTGTTGTACTAGTGAGCACTTTTTATCTCATCTCGTTTTTGAAATAAATAATTTTCAGAAAAATCTATGATAGAGATAATGATGTCATGGGGAAAATATGCAAGGCACATCCTGAACTGCTTATCTTGCCAGCTGGCCATGAAATTGTGAAGCATATATTTTGGGATGGATTGAATCACGTGACCTATAAGCTCCCTTGGCTCAGTACTCTTATATGATAGTAGTCATCTCTTTTTATTGGATCCTTCAACCATTAGGGGAGAAATGAGGTCTCAAAAGGGCCTCATAAGGAATGGATTAGGGGAGGATTATGAAACTTAATCTCATCCTATGTGGAGGGGTCATAATGGAGGGTCAAGTGGTTTTGCTAAGCTAGAGGTGGTTTTGCAAGCAATAAAGAGGGAGGGGTAAAAAAACATCCAATAGGTTCTAAATATATGTAAGTGGTCAGCTTACATGGACACATGATTGGTTGTTGGCTTGGTGGCAAGGGCCCATGGGTGGGGACTACATGGTCAAATCCTGTAAGGTAGTCATAAATTTTTTGGAGGGTGGTGGGATTGTTGGGCACCCAAGGTGGTGGCTGCATGTCGCTTGTCCATGTGGCAGGCCCGCGTGAGGCGTGGCCTTCCCTTTGTCCACTGTACTCATGGGAGGAGCCACTTGCAAGCCCACTTGCAGCCTCCCTTTTTGACTTTTTGGGCATGCCATAAATGCACCCCCTCCCCAAATTTCAAAATTTGGAGATGCATGGCAGTACATGGTTCTCCCTTCCCACTCTTGGTAGTTTTCTCCCTAAAATCCATGGTATTTCATTCCCTTTTTTCAAATTAAAGCCACTTGTTTCAAATTGAAACCACCTATGACCTAAGCATAGTAAATGCTACATGCCACCTCAACATACCATTGCCCTAAACCTTCTAGCACTCTCATTGGTACACCTCAAATCCCTCTCTAGTAACTTAAAATTAGGAAGCACTAATTGGAGGCCCTTTTGAGACCCAAATCTCCCCTAATGATTGACATTTTCAAATCTCCTTCATTTTAAAGCAACATGGTTGTCTTCCCTCATTTCATTTTAAAGCTTACACGTGCCACGAATGATTCCATGCAGTGCCACTCACGGTCTCCCTTTGAACAAAGCACTAGCTCCCACAGAGTCCTTAGGCTACAAAACTTGCTCTCCCATAGCACTAACCTTATAGAGTGCTATAAAGGAAAGGGTTAGATCCCCTAACCCTAACCCTAAATGGGTTTGTATATATTCTATTTTTTCAACTAAATCTAGTGTACAATTAGTCATTTGTGGTGTGCTCTCTAGCTGTGCCCTCTCTCCTCATCTCCACTCTTCTCCTCTCCCCTCTTCATATTTTTTCACGGTATCAGAGCTCCCTTGCCTTCTGCTGAGGCATTGTGATCCTTGAGAGTGCAAGAGAGATCGAGAGAGATTGAGTGTTCCATTCACTTCCGTAGAGTGAGAGAAAATTCCATCCATTCAAAGAAGATTTCCATTCATTGTGATTTGAGAGATTTCATTAAGTGTGAGAGAGATATTTCCTTCTCCAGTAATTTCCATTTGTCAAAGAATTCTTGAGTGTTCATGTGAGATTTTGTTCATTTCATTTGAGAGAGACGTATCCGTCCACTTACTTCCGTTGAGAGAGAGAGAGAGAGAGTTTCATTCTGGTAGTCCCAAGGTTCAATATCTCCTTCTATTTGCTATTGGTCTCCTTCTATTTGAGAAGACTTGAAGGCTGGTTGTCCCAAGGAGATCCGGTAATTGATCAATCGACTCCTTCGGCTCAGCTTCTACTATGGCTCCTATCAGCAAACTACTACAGCTCCTAAGCCTTAACTCAACAACGAGCTTGATTACCACTAAGGAGCTCAAAGGATCCTTCTTGCACTCCAACGCCCACCAACTACAAAGCCTCTCCAATGATGAGCCTTCTATGGCCCAAAGAAGCGACTCCAATGAAGCTGGACTTCAAGCAGCACTCCCGCTCTCCATACTCAAGGACTCCATGCAAAAGTCTTCCAAAGTGAGTGACCTTTGCTCGCCAATGACTATAGCAATGCACAGGGCACCATACGACCTACAAACCTACAACTGAGTGAAGAGCATAAGTAGACGGGCCTCCACAAGCCAACGCTTAACCAATCAATAGAACTACAGCTTCTAGCGCCTGACTAATCTCATCGACGGACTCCTGCAAAGCCAGCTTCATAGCTAGCTCCTATGCGGCTCTTCCAACTGCTTTAGTAGCGCTGCCATAGCCTTCCACGACCAACTCACTATCAGTGGCTCAATGCTCTAGCTCTTCAAACATAGCCTTCGACAACGATGTCTAGTTTCCAGCTTCTCTAAGCTCCCAAGTCTCCAGTGATACAGTGGCTCCCAACCATAACAGCGAGACCCAGCCAATGTGTATGTCCATCTACAACGCCAAGCTTTCCTGAGCCAACGATGGATTGCAGTTCCAAAGCAGCACTCCTAAGCCGATGTGCAGTGCAGATCAATCTCCTACCCTGGTTGTCTATCGCCAACGTCATCTGTAGAGAAGTTGAAGCTTCTCTCTTTCTCCCTCTCTACCACATGGCAGATACAACTTAACCTGAGTCAGGTCAAGATTACCATGGGTTAAGTGCTTGGTCCTGTTTTTGGACACGTGGCACCCCTACCTTATCTACCACATCATCGCCTTAGCCACATCTACCACATCATTTGCCATGGTGGCAGTCCACATCAGTAGGCCACGTCATCTGGCCACATCATCCTACCAGCATAGCCACATCATCAGTGCCACATCATTTTCCACATCATCATTATCATGTCATCTACTAACATCATCATTTGTGCCACCTCAGTAGTGCCACCTCAGCTATCCAGTCAGCACTGACCTCTGCAAGCACACACAATGCTCCACAGTCACTGCATGTGACCACTCTTGCCACCTCAGCATAGGGCTCTACTAGTACACCTCTTGCTAGGCACAGTGCCACATCATCACTACATGTGACCCACAGTGACACATCATTATTGAGCACCATTTGCACTCCTTTTGCCCCTCCACCTAGATCAAGTCATATCTCTTGATCCAGGAAGAATTTGAGGGTGCTCCAAAAAGAAAGTCGCTCATTTTTTTGTGCTCTACGCGCTCGTTACATCACTTGTACATTTTGGTGCAAGTTACACTCACATTTGAGCCTCATCGGCAAAACCACTTCCTTCACGCACATTCGGCTCTATATCGATGCATCTGACCTAGCACTTGAAAAGAACAAAATAAAAGGAATTATTTGTTGTTCTTTCATCGATCAGCGATTGGTATAGATCTAGATCAAAGTAGACTAGATTGTCATAGAGGGGACGCTTTGAATTTCCCCCAAGTTGCCAATCTAAGCCATGCTCGAAATTCCTGACTAGTACCTACTTGGAGTCAGTCCATACGCTCACATACGGTTTCACATCATTACATTACCTAAAACCTTATGTTCATTAGTTTAGTGAAGCAGACTTTAGAGAGTTCAGAGGCATTGCAGATTGTTTAGTGGGTAGATAGCACTTGATTTCACACACACATGCCACCATTGTAAAGCCTATTTGGCTATCTCATGGCATCGTACACATCATTTCAGCCTTGTAAAGCCTCTTGGCTATTCCTGGCATCATTTGCCACAAGCCTTGTAATACAGATTAGATTTTATATATTGCAGTTCTATCTTCATCGAGGGTTCAGAGATTTCACTTGGCACAGTCAGTGTACTTGGAGTTTATTCATACAGAAATTTTCATGATACTTTTGAGTACATTTCTTGCACCATGTCTATGACTAGCAACCTCAATCTGGAGGCATCTGCTAAGTTAGACAACTCAGCGCGGTGGTTGTTGGGATATACTAAAAACAACCATGGATTTTACCGTTTGGGATTTACAAAAACAATTTAATAAAACTAGCATGGTGGTTGTTTGGGATATACTAAAAAGAAGTAGTCTCAATACAAATTCCATTTTGTGGGACAAGTGGACATATTGTTTCCCTGCAGTAAGACCATACATTTTCTTAGTACTATCTCAGTCGTCCTCATCCACCACTCCAAGACACCCAAGATGTGCTCATGCGTGTCTAAATCCAATTTGAAGATACTCTTACCCTTCTTTCATTGTGGCACAGGTTGCATTTGGAACTTAATAGCTCTTACTAGATGAGAGTACACACATGTTTGTGGACTCTTATGTAGCAGTTCGTAACTGCGGCCTCTCTTGGATGTTTTTTTGTACCAAAAAGCTCCAACTACTACATCCCACTTCTCATAGGTTGTTCCCCAATTATCCTTAAATGTTTCCTCAACCTTGTTTTTGTACAGTGCAACAGAAAGTATGGGACATCTTCCTCGTTCTCCCTAGAATCTGTGACAACTGCAAAGTTATCCCCCTCTTCTAGACAGCCACAGTGAGGTCATCAAAACTCTCCCCAAACTATGGCGAGTCATTTGTCTCTCCATTGTTTGTGACTCCATCTGAACGTAGAGGAAAAACTTTAACTCGCTCCCATGTCTTCACAGTTGCAATGTTCTCACAATCGCCATGATCCCCTATGATGCACGCACTGTAAAAACAAGGAAGTTTTCTCGTTTTAATCAGTTGGCTGTTTGAAAAGCCCCATATGCTGTGCAGACCACGAACTCCTTTGATTTTCTCGCAATTGTGCCAGCTTCTCCTTTGCACTTCATCCACTTTCACTTCATGGAACACTCTATGTACTACATCATTCTTAAGGCTTAGTTTACTGTATGTTGAATGTGCGCATGTGGAGAGGTTGGCTATAAGCCATGTTACAACATCATGGGCATCATTGATTTTTTCTTGAGGGCATGCTAATTGGTGTTTAAACAGAGCTTGATTAATAACAGGACCGCATCCATCATGTTCAACCTTGCCATGGCTAGACCCAAAGAAATTTTACATCATGTCTAGACCGCTCAGGGATTTGAACCTTGAGATGAAGTAGAATCCACGTGCTAATTTAAATTGAGAGGTAGCACCATTTGACCAGACCCAATGTTGTTTTATATTTTCTGCATGGGGATTTTTCTTTTTCAGCCATTCCCAATGCAATAGAAAAGCATGTTGCACAAATAGGGTGTCATGTTCCCTATCATCTAAAATATAGAAATGGTAAGTGCGTTGCATTGACTTGGAATCCTGTGAGTCAGCAAGCAGACTGGCATCAGGCATGGAAGAATCAAGCAAATAATTGTACGTGATATGCACAAGAATGGTTATCTGCTTGTTGTACCAGTGAGCACTTTGTATCTCATCTCAAGGTTCTTGAAAAGAATAATTTTCTGTAAAATCTATGATAGATACAATAATATCACGGGGAAAATTGGCAAGGCACGTCCTAAACTGCGTATCCTACCAGCTGGATGTGAAATTGTGAAGCACATATTTTGGGATGGATTGAACCACGTGACCTACAAGCTCCCTTGGTTGGGTGCTCTTATATGATAGTAGCCATCTCTTTTTATCAGATCCTTCAACATCAACATTTTCAAATCTCCTCCATTTTAGAGCAACGTGGTTATCTTCCCTCATTTCATTTGGATAGATGTTGAATGTCTTCTTCTTCATCTTTAAACTATAATGCTTGCATGTGTCGTGAGTGCATTCAATCCTGTGCCACCCACGGTCTCCCTTTGGACAAACCACTGGCTCCCACAGAGACCTCAGGCTACAAAACATGCCCTCCCTTGCAACACATGATGAGGATCCAGGTGGCCTACGGACTACGCATTCATTGGGGAGGCATGGGCATCGATCCCCATGGAGCAATGCTCCAACACGACTAGATCTCAAGTCATTCATAGCTTGCTGGGCCCAGTCAAAGTCTATGTGTGTTTTGCAACAACAAACATTCCTGTCTTTGAGTTTTCTGACATACCAGAGCTTACAATGCTCAAAGCTCCTCTGTCCAATTAAAATGTCCGGCTTGAGATACAACTCCATCTACTGACCCAACATGTGGGAACAATAGGAAAAATGAGCCCCCTTTTTGCTATTACTAAAAGAATACAAAATAAGTCTAATCAAAGTATATAATGAAGCAAAACATTTTTCAACCACCGCGGTAGTTTAGGATAGTCACAATTTCCGTCACTGGGCTGGTTTAGGACACATTTAGGATAGTCACAATTTCAATCACCGGGATGGTTTAGGACACTGTCACAGTTTCAACCATCGGGATGGTTTAGCCTGATGGTCTCAACTTCACATATTAGACAATAACAAGTATATTGCTTTTCATTTCTAAATTTCACCATTAGAAAATAATAATATAATATTGCTTTTCATTTCTGAATTCCACAATTTAACAGTGGTATATGACCCGAATAGCAGGAAATTAAATCCAACAAATTTAAGTACTAAGAAACACAAAAATTTCAACCACCGAGCTGGTCAATAACTAACATCTATTCAACCATGTTGGTTCAAGACAATGACATGATTGGTGATTGAGCTGTTCCAACCACCAGGCTAGTTTAGTAAAATAACAATATATTGCAAAATATATTGCTGTTAATTTCTGAACCATGCCATCGAGCTGGACACTAATGTATGTTCAACCATGTTGGTTCAAGACAATCACATCACTAGCGGCGATTGAGCTGAACCAGCCTACGATTGCATGATGTTCCAATCACTGGGCTGGTTTAGGACAATCACATTTAGTCCCAGCCCAGTTTAAGAAAAGAGACAAGTAAACTATCCCAAAGCTCAATCACAAACAACCACCAGGCTGGTTTAGGCACCACTGACTTGAGTTGTATCTAGCATGTGTATGATGTGCTCCTCAAACACCTTTCATCCCATCCGCTTCTTACAGATGTCCTTTTTATTTGGAGAAACTCTCATATTTTCGTGCCAAAACGTCGTCACTTTAGCAATGACTTCCGCACTTAGGCTGTCTCTCCTTTTCTTGTGTTTTGTTGAAGCCCAAAGACTTCTTGGATCGAGATGATCGTGCATTGCTTCTGCTCTACATTCAATTGCCACTGGAGCCACATTGGTCCTTCTAATTGATGCAATCTTTGACATTCTGCGCCCAAGCCATTTCCCCTTTGTTTCAAAGGACACCAGCATAGCTAATGTCACCCTCTTTGCAGCTAGTTGATCTAAGTTGTGCACCCCTTTCACTTTCAGTAGGCCATTTCTCAGGTTAGAGAGCATCACCTCTTGGACATGCATCTCCCGAGGTGTTGGTAGGGTTGTTACTCTATGAAAGCTTATGAAGACTCAAGACTGGTAATCACCTGAATGGCCTGATGTTGCTCCCTCGAATGCTCCCACCAATCATGACACCACATCTCATGTTCTTCACTCCAATGGCAATGATCGAATGCGTGCATCTGCAACCGCTTCTTGCTACTGCTCTACAAGGAGTCTTCTTTGTTCTCATTGTTTCTCCCTTCGCAAATGTTGCAAAAGTGTCTTTCATTGCCGATTTGATGCCGTGCCAGCGCTTTCCTCGACCCGCACACTATTTCTTGTGCCTTGACCTAGCTTTTTGGATTTTGTGTCTCGTAGCCTCTGTCTGCTTCTCTTGCAAGCCATGGAGAGCTGCATGTGGCCATTGACACCATGGCCACAATTAGTCCAAAATACACCAAGAGAAGCTAGCTAGTGAGGCAAGCAAAGAATAGAAGACAACTTACTCAAAAGAAGACAATGGCAAACCAAACTTTGCGCAAGGTCATGTCAAGGTTTGCAGGGCATTTGAAGGGTGGGGGTAGGTTTCAGGTACTTAATCTTCCAAGATTTGATGGGCAGGAGGTGTGAAAATTCAAAATTCACAGGAGTAGTGAAATTTCAACCACCGTTTTTTCCCCCTTTGATGATACATGTCAACAGAATTGGATATGCCAAACGAGTGCAATGTGGCTTAAAATGCTTCAAAACACAAATAGGCCAAAGGACATGCTATCGGGTTTGATGCTATGTATTATTAAATGCAATGACCTTTGGCATGCTTATGAGCCATATAGCAAGCAAGTGCATGGAAAAACAAACAATTCAAAATTGTAAATAGTGTTGGATTTGTTAAAATATCTTTACACATGCACAAATTGCACTTTTCCAACTTCTTCCATTTTAGGGTGAATCTAGATACCAATACCAACAACTATCAATGTTTTAAGACCACCATGCACTAGTCCCAATAGTTTGGATTCCAAATTTTCAATCCCTTTTGGTTTTCAATAAATCAAAAGAAAGTTATGGAGCGTGCCCTCAAATGGCTATGCATCACTTTAGCACAACATTGGAGGCCCATTAACCCATGCATAATGATCACATTTAGGTGTGTCCTTGGGTTGAGGAGAAGCTCATGTAGTGTACTTTAGAATGATTACTTGGTTACATGTATGTATAGAACAAAATTTTGATGTTTTTGAATAAATTGCTATATCCTATAGTCTTCACGATGCATGCTTCACATGCAACACATAGCAATTATAATGCTTTAACAGTCTCATTCCAAATCCTTATTCCATAATTTTTTGCTCTCATGTTCAATTTGGAATGTGTACTACAACTTGAAGGCAAAGTTTGCCAAATTCCATTGAGCAATGCATAAGTTATGGGTCATGCAAGATACCCATATACATAAAAGTCCCTGAACCTCACCAAAAATGGCTACACCCAAGCAAACAATGACCCTTTATTTAAACACATCGAAATTATCTTCTATACATACATGCAAACAAGTAATCATTCAAAACTACACTACGTGAGCTTCTCCTCAACCCAAGGACACACCTAAATGAAAACATTAGGCATGAGTTAATGGGCGTCCAATGTTGTGCTCAAGTGATGCATACCCATTTGAGGCATGCTCTGTAACTTTTTTTTGATTTGTTGAAAACCAAAATGGATTGAAAATTTGGAATCCAAACCAGTGGGACTATTGCATGATGGTTTCAAAACATTGATAGTTGCTGGTATTGGTATCTAGATTCACCCTAAAATGGAAGAAGTTGAAAAAGTACAATTTGTGCATGTGCAAAGATCTTTTAATAAATCCAACACTATTTACAATTTTTAACTGTTTCTTTTTCCATGCACTTGCAAGCATTTTAGGCCTCATTGCACTTGTTTGGGATATCCAATTCTGCTGACATGTATCGCCAAAAAATTTCACTACTCTCGCGAATTTTAAATTTTCACACCTCTTGCCCATCAAATCTTGGAAGATTAAGTACCTACAGCTTGCCCCCACCTTGTAAACACCTTGCAACCTGCACGTACCTCAACATGACCTTGAACCAGACTTTGGTTTGCCATTGTCTTCTTTCAGGTAAGTTGTCTTCTATTCTTTGCTTGCCTCACCAACTAGGTTCTTTGGGTCTATCTTGGAATGATCGTGGCCATGGCGTCAATGGCAACATGTAGCTTGCCATGGCTTGCAAGAGAAGTAGACAAAGGCTATGAGATAGGAAAGCTAAAAAACTAGGTCAAATCCATCTACTTTCTCATCGTAGATAGCTGTAGCAAGTAGATACATTCCATCTACCCATGACTTGGGCAATGGAAAATGGCATTCTCTACATAGCAATCTTACATGCACAAACACCCCAAAGCAAAAAATGTGCATAGGGTGGTAGCACGTAGGCCATCAGATTATGCAATCATCTATGATGGGGGTATGACAGACCATGCATTTTAGACCCTGTTGCATAGCAGGATAGGCATCCAATTTAACTATTGTGGCCGTCAATACCACAGTCTTGCTCTGTACATGACGAAGTTGCTTCTTGATTCCTTCCTCTGTCATCCTTAGGCTGCGCATGTTTTCCTTCATCTCCTCCACTCTTTGCTCACTCTGTGCAATAGCTTCATCTAAATCCCTCAACATATGTTGAAGCTACTTAAATAGCTCAAAAATATCAAAATGGGCCGTTTCCAAGACTTCCACTCTAGTTTGAAAATCTCTCAGGACGATGGATCGCTTTTCAAAAATGTCAAAAGACACGGCAAGCTCATGCACAACCCTATTGTCATTTTGTTATAGGGTCTTGTAGCTTACTCTCTGAACTTCTAAAAACATTTCAAAAAAATAGCCCTCACTATGGCTGCTGCAACTTGCTCCCTTGTGGTTGCTCTCTCTGCATCCTTCCTAGTCTGGAGAGCTACCTCATTGTCTTCTCTACCCTGGCTACTCTTTGCCCCATCCTTCCTAGCCTTGAAGCTCTCATAGTTCTGGCATCACATTTTTGGTTTCTAGATTCCCCCTTTTTAGCTCTGCCATCATCTGGTGTTTTTCAACGTACAATGCATTCTACATGTTCCAGAGCCATTTGTGAAGACCCTCTTTCTCGGCTCTCTGATCTTCAAGCTCCTTTCACATCATTGGTAGCTCCTTGTCTGTGATGTCCCCATCACTTCTCACTTCTTCAAGCCTGTCTCAGAGCTCCTTGATGCGCTTCTCTACTTCTTCTCTTATATGCCTTTCCATGTCGACCATTTTTGCAGCGGCCTCAACTTGCTCTTGTGTCTATAAGTCCCTTGCTTGTTCCTCCTCTACCTTAGCTTATGCACCTTCCCTGAGAATTTTCTCAAGTTGCACTGCCTTTGCTACATCATTGGCTTTCTCTCATAGAAAAGTCACCTTTTGAGACATATTCTTATCAAATTGCTCAAAACTCCCTTTGAAGGTAGATGCCATCAAGTGCATTGCAACTCCAATGGACTAAGATGACAATCGGGATTTGTCATCCATGCAATTCTTCAGGTTGGTTACCACGCTCTTGGAGATCATCCTTGAGAAAGATACATCACACATCCTTTCAGTTTCTCTACTACTTGAATCTTCCCGAACTTCACGGTTCCTCTCGTATCAAGAAAGAAGTGAATGGTCTTCTTCACCACATCTTAGAGGTCTATTGGCAAGCTAGAAATCTTGATTCCACCATCTTTACTAATCTGAGCATTGGGGTATACATCTAGAATATCCTGTCTCTTCCACTGCTTCTCGAAGAAGTGTGCTTGCAAATTGCCTCCAGGAATGCAGAGCACATTTTCAATCATGCTTTCAGTGATGGTAATCTTCTAACCTTTATAGAATAGTTGCCTCTCCTTCACGTTCACCTCTTGTACCAACCTGGTGAAGTTTTTGAGAGCATTCAAATTGGGCTTTTGAAGAGCGATAGAGGAGCTCCCATATGCAGGGTCCATTACGAGACGAGATAGAAGTTGCAGGAAGAGACAGGATAGAAGTTGCAAGAAGAGACGGGATAGAAGTTGCAGGAAGAATGCAAGGGAGATAGAAATGGTCGAGAGGGATAGAAGATGAAACAGTGAAGGAAATGGAATAGTGGAGGCTTGAGTTTGTAGTCCGAGTGCAAGGGAGAAAGAAATGGTTCGAGAGGGATAGAAGATGAAATAGTTAAGGGAATGGAATAGCAGAGGCTTAAGCTTGTAGCCCGACTACACTGTCAAGGTGAGAGCCACCACGATGGTTGGCTTAAATTTTGATCAATTCAAGAAGGCAGTACTACCTTGCATGGTAATGAGTGATTAGAGGTGGTGGCATCTAAGATTCCCAGCCACGTCTATGGTGGTGGCTAAGACCCACTGGCAATTAATTATCAGCCACCACAGTAGCCTGCAATTACTGACCTTCCAGTTACCACCATTGAGCTTGCATGCATGATTACTACAAGTGCAGTAAATTACCAGTCACCAGGCTTGCATGCTCAGGAGAGTCCTAGAGTGCATGGTAATGAGTGATTAGAGGTGATTAGGCTTCATGATTTACTTTTGTGGGAATTATTGCCCAGTGGTGGTGGCTCTCATCAACCACATCTATTATGGCTACAATTCCACTGGGCTGGCAGTTAATTATCATCCACCATAGTGACCTTCTCAGGGCTAAGCATGCATGATAACTATGAGTGCAATAAAAGTTACGAGTCACCGAGCTCGCATGCTCGTAGAGTACTAGAGTGCTTGGTAATGAGTGATTAGAGGTGATTAGGCTTCATGATTTACTTTTGTGGGAATTACTACCCGGTGGTGGTGGCTCTCATTAGCCACATCTATCGTGCCTATGATTCCACTGGACTCGAAGTTAATTACCAGCCACCGCAATGGCCTACTCACCACCATCGGGCTTAGGCATGCATGATCACTACAAGTGCAGTAAAAATTACCAGTCACCGGGCTCGCATGCTCAATAGAGTACTAGAGTGCGTGGTAATGAGTGGTTAGAGGCGATTAGGCTTCATGATTTACTTTTGTGGGAATTACTGCCCCGTGGCAGTGGCTCTCATTAGCCATGTCTGTCATGGCTATGATTCCACCAGGCTAGCAGTTAATTACCAGCCACCGCAGTGGCTTGCTCACCCACCACCACTTGTCTTAAGCATGCATGACTCACTATGAGTGCAGTAAAAATTACTAGCCACTGGGCTTGCATACTCAATAGAGTACTAATGAGTTATTAGAGGTGATTAGGCTTCATGATTTACTTTTGTGGAAGTACTACCTGATGGTGGTGGCTCTTCTCAACCACGTTTGTCATGGCTAAGATTCCACAGGGCTGGCAGTTAATTACCATCCACTAGAGTCACCTTCTCACCCACCACATGGCATCTGTTTCATGATTACCAACCTGTCTCGAGTGGCACCTAAGATTCCACTACGGTGGCCTGATGGAACCCCGAGCTTCAGCCACCACAGTGGCTCAAACTTTATAATATATAAGATTTGTGGCATTTGGCATTTTACTATGTTGCTCTCATCCACCCCTGCACTACTACTTTGCTCCACATGCTTTGCTACTTTGCTCCACACCCCTCCTACGCCCCTGCTCTACTTTGCTCCATGCTTCCTCCTCCCACTCTTGTCACTCATCTACTACCCTGCTCATCTACTGCTCACCCACTCATCTTCACCATGCCTACTAGCACCCCTCCTTGATGTACTTTGATTGCAATGTTATCTTCCTTCTCATATAAGGTGATTGCGTTGCACTCACTTGGAGTAGAAATACTGGCACTAGTGGAGACCCTTCATTCCCACAATCGATTCCCCCCATATCTGCATGTCACTGTGACCTTAGATGACATGCTCACCTCCAACCTCTTTATGGCTGTGCTGTATGGGTTCCCCCTAGACGTCGACGAAGGCCTCAGTATTTTCATAGTAGAGTACTCTCGACTTGTTGGGGGGGGCCATACTCTGAGTCTTGGCAATGTTCATGGTCTTTGGCCTCTCCATCGTCCCCTCCTTTGGCTCCCTAAAAAATTTTAATGCAATGAGCTAGACTGGTGGAAATAATGAGTTGCACAAATTCCCTCTTGCTCAGATGAGGCTCATAACCACTCAACAATGTGGCTGGATGTAATCTTTTGGCCTCTAAGGCTCGCAATGATCTTTTGGCTCACTGGATGTAATATTTTAGTCTCTAAGGCTCTCAGCAATTGTTGGGTTTTAATTACATTTATGTAATCTCTTTTTGTTCAATTTGAGGCTCTCAGTATGCACTGTTGTTTACTTTTATATTTTAAATGGTTATGGTCACTAGTTGTAAGCTTTTGGCCTTTAAGGCTCTCAACAATTGCCAAGTCTTTATAAATGTAATATCCTCTGTTCGATTTTTGCTCAGTATAAGTTGTTAATTTTATATAACTTGTTATTGGATGTAGATGAACATTGTAATATCTTTTGCTCAATTTTCACTTGATGAATTGTAGAGTTGATTATCTGGATGGCACCACCGAGCCTCCAGTCACCATGGTGGCTTAGAATACTTTTGACCTCATTTATATTTACTATACAACAACAAGGACTAAAATACCAGTAAAGCAAGACTACAATTTCCTTGATTTTTGACCAAAATAACGCTAAAATAGCTCCAACGACCCACCGTTGTGGTTGCATGGAGATACATCTTGCAAAATACAATTAAACTTTTAAAAAATGCAATTGATGATATGTCCCTTGACGGGTCCCCTCTAGGGACAAGGGCCATATCGACGTGCATTATACAATATCCAGGATGCCACTGGACAGATATGGCATGTTGATATGGCCCTTACGCCTAAAGGGGACCCCTCAAGGGCCATATCATCAATTGCATTTTGCTTGGTTGCACAAGGAAATACATTTTCCTTGGTACAAAAATATATAACTCTAAGAATGATCATGGTGGCTATCATAGATCTCCTTATGTTTGCCAGCATGCTGGTTGCCATAGACCTCCTCCTGTAATATGTAAAAATAGGTAACAGAGCTATAACTCTAAGAACCAGTGTGGTGGTCTCTCCAAGACAACCTTAAATTCTGGGCGAGGATAGGTTGTGAGGCTAGAGACTACACTAAGGCAATGCTTAAAATGATAGATTTCATCTCATTATTATAACCAAAACCAGCACAATGGTCTCTCCAAGCCAACCTATGATTTGCATGGGTAAAGCTACAACAAAAGGCTGTGTTGGTTAGGCAAGAGACTGCGTTGCAGTGGTGTTCAAAATGATAGATTGCGTCTCTTTATTATTCCAAGAACTAGCACGGTGGTCTCTCCAAGCCAACCTTGAATTTTAATGATGTGCATGGGTGGGGTGCCCAGTGACAGGTGGCAAAGCTATGGCAAAAGATTGCGCGATGATAAGTTGTTAGGCCAGAGGCTGTGCTACGTGAAGCAGTGCAGAGATGCAACGATGTAGTGTAGAGCTACCATGTCTCAAGCTCTATGGTGTTCAAAATAAATATTGCATCTCATTATTATGCTGGTGTGGCATCATGACATCGGGAAAATTTTTGACGAGAGTGCGGGTCCGCATAAATTTTAAATATTCATCCAAGAGTGCATCGCTTCGCAACCTAAAATTGGCCCCAAAAATAGTTCCACGATTGGCTACACCTAAGCAAATGTTGACTCAATATTGATACATTAATTTTTAGTCATACCAAAAAATCTATTTTGCATAAATGGGTTATTAACGTTCGTTAATTACACTTTAAAGTAGTGTGAAAACAACGTGATCAAGTTGCTTACCGAAAAAAATCACCAAGAAATCGAACAAAACTACCATCTGTAGTATTCACATAATTGGCAGTAATATTACTAAGATCGACAGTTACTATTACCACCGGTATTATAACCAGTGGTAATGTGATATTATTGGTGGTGTTAATCATATTACTGCTGGTGGTAGCTTAAGTACTGGCGGTATTGTGGGTTGTAGATTCACAACTTTCTGCTTAGCCCGGCGCTATATATTGGTAGAAATGGCAATAGAGAGTCGTCAAATGATCCAATTGTGGTTCA
Source organism: Dipteris shenzhenensis (assembly GCF_047967505.1). Lineage (NCBI taxonomy): Eukaryota > Viridiplantae > Streptophyta > Polypodiopsida > Gleicheniales > Dipteridaceae > Dipteris > Dipteris shenzhenensis. The sequence goes on from NC_141599.1 coordinate 22,001,888, forward strand.
TATCCCCATAAACCCTTTGGTAAGTTGGGGAAGAAAGTGAACCACGATTTGGATCTGAATAATGATAAGGCTGTGGGGAAGTGTGAGTCAGCATTCATTATACTTGTGGGTGTGGTTTGCTACTCTGATTCCTTGTATTTTGGGAAAATCACAGATCATGAACATGAGGGCTAGTGGATATGAGTGTTTGTTCTGTGTTCTTGGGGGTGGTCTATACTCCGGCTCCTTGTGTTTTGGGAAACTTGCGGACCAAGATCATGAGTGCAAATGAATGTGATTGTTAGTGAGGACTCTTAAGTTAAGGCATGGAGAGAAGGGGAAGACGAGATGACAATGATTTGAGAAGAAATAGGGCACATGTTGCGACTATGAATGCACAATCAAAAATGCCTAACACTAGAAATGCTCGTCCACAACCTTTAAGGCGAGTTATCACTAAGCAAATTGTGGATGCATCAAGTCATACCCATGCCAATATTCATATGCCTGATAATGTTCCCAGGCTTGAACAAGGAATTTCAAAAGAGGATCTCAATGCCAAAATGGGCACTACCCCAATGCTTGATCCACCCTATGAGGTTGCTAACCAAGATATAGGGAGAGGATTTATGCGGGTGTCGCAATCCTCTCAAAGAGTTATTCCACATGTACAGGGGGAAAAACGTAAGTCACATGGTCCAAAATGGGACTTTGTCATTAACATTCATGACTACGTTGAGTGACATGCAAGTGCTGAGGAATACAAAAATCAGGAGGAGCACCTCGCATAAGGGGTCACTGGCTTGGTGACTCAAGAAAGAGCATTCAGCATTGTGTGGCCCAAGGAGATAGCTCACACCTTAACAAAGAAGTTGCAATCTTCTAGAAAAATCCAAAGAAGATTAATTTGGGAAAGTCAAGGCATAACTGGAGTAGAGTCTATAAGCACACATGGTGATGAAAGTACAAGTGTTGAAGGCTCCCATGCCATAACTCCTTGTGTGTATAGTAACATGCAAGATAGATCTCCACCTATGGCTCGTGAAGCTAGATTAGAAACTATCACTCCTAATTTGAGGCAACCCACGATAGTTGAGAGCATCCAGATTCAAGATTTGGGAGTATGTACTTGGTAGATCAATCTTGAAGTCAGGTTATCGACCACTGAGTATGGTCAATAACAATGATATGAGAGCTGCATGGAATTGCACTGCTAACTATGGACTGGGCTTCAAGCCCCCTTCATACCACACATTGCATATGGCATTGTTAGACAAGGCATATGCAAAAGAGACATAAATTATAGCATTTTCGAGCAACTGCATAACACCAAATGCACAATTGTCTCATACGGGTGGACAAGCATAAAAGGCCATGCTTCATTGAATGCGATGGTTATATCGCCATGTGGGGAGGCCTTCCACATGTTAATTGATGCCTCATGTAAATAAATTAGGGACATATATAGATGGTGTATTACAAAGGTTATAAGAGAGTTAGGCCCTGAAAAGGTTGTGCAAGTTGTCATGGATCATGCCAAGAGTTGTAAAAAGGTGGGTAGAATATTGCAAAGGGAGTATACCAATCTATATGCATCTGTGTTGTACGCATACTTTAAATCTTGCATTGAAATAAAAGTGCCATGTTTCAAAGAGATTGTTTGTGACACTTAAGACATTGTGAAGTTAATACAATTAAGGCAATGTCTTGAAGAAATCTTTATGTCTCGTGATGGTTCTACCATGTTTCCATTGTTAGCAAACCATGAAATTTGCCACATACTTCTACACTTTGCAATCGTTGGTGAAGAATAGGAGTTTTCTTATAGACACATTTCATTATGATGCAATTGAATGATAGGTGTCAGAGTTGACCGTTAGGGCAACAAAGGAGAAAAAGCATGACCTGAAAGAAACATTGGGATCTCCTACATTATGGAAATGGTTTGAAGATGATGCTAATGTTATGAAACTTTTATTATATGCGCTTAGGGCTTTGGACTCAAAGGCTCCAACAATTAGAAAAGGATGCACTTTTGGAGTATTGACCAAGCTCTTAATGTGAGGAATCTCCCTACTCACTCAAGCCAAGAGAATGAGAGAAGACCATTTAATGCTACAAAATGCAAGGAATTGTGGCAATTGTTTAGGCCTCAATGGGAGTAAGCTCACAATCCCTTGCATATTGTTGGGTACCTTTTAGACCCCAAGTGGTGGAATATGAAGCCCAAAGAGATCCCAATTGTTATGCATGAGAGAGGTTCTAGAGTTTAGAAGAGGTTCAAAGGTTAGAAGGAGGATCCAAGGTTCAAGGTAGAGTACATGGTGGAGAACTCATCTCCCTTGTAGATCATGGAGGTTAAGGGTTGAGGAACTAAGGGTTTAGGAGGAGCATAGGAATGGGAGAGGAAGAAGATGTAAGAGCATGGGGGGAAAGGAGATAGAGAAGAAGGGAGAAGGAGGGAGGAGGAGAAGGGAGGAGGAGGGGGGGGAGGAGAGAGAGGGCGAGGAGGACGAGGGAGGAGGACGATGACGATGAGGGGGGAGGAGGAGAGGGAGAGGATGGGTTGCAAGGTTAGAGGAGAGGGGAGGAGGAGTTGCAAGGTTAGGACATGCTTTTGGATGTGGAGTGCAAGGAAGCATGGACACTTGAGACAATTTCTTGGAATACCAAAGTAGAACTCAACACAATTCCCCAAAGAGTGTGGGATTCATTCCATTATGGGGTATTTATACAAGTTGGAGAGCTTCTCTCTCTGCATGTAGGAATTGTAAGACATTCTCTCTCTACATGTAGAACTTGCATATAGAAGTTCCATGTAGGAGTTGCAAGTTGCATGTAGGAGTTACATGTTGCATGTTTGGGTTTCTTGAACTTCAGATTCTCTTAGTGGAATTGGCATTGCTATGGGGACACTACCACTTTTGTAATTCTTTTAGTACTCCATTCTCGAAGATCAGCCTCTGATGGTGTTGAACTAGCCTGACATATGCTATGGGTACTAGGTGGCATAGTATCATTAACCAATTTTTGAGGCTCGTGGTGACTTTCTTTTTTTAAAGTCTCTTGATCAATCTTCATTTGCGCACTTCTTACATTGGGAACTGTGGGGTAACTTTTCCACCAGTAAGGTGTTCCCAAGTAAGGGTTCATTTGCTATGCATAATCCTTCTAGTCCCTCAGGGGACCATTCAAGAGGAGGTGGCTCAGATTTTTAGGGAGCTGGCTTTGCAAGCTACAATTCAACAATCCTTGTTTGGACTCGTTCAAATTCATTGAAGTGTTCAGCCTTTTTTGTGATTTCCTCGTTCAGCTTTCTTGCAGGATCTTCTGCTATTATTCAACTTTGGAGGTTCAACTTTTGGAAGCTCGACTGCCATTAGGGCATGCAGAATGGCTAAGTCATTGTCAAAGACTTGATCTTCAATTTGAGCATTCTCAGCCTCAATTTCAAGGTCCCAAGGAAAATATGAGTCATTATTGGTATGGGTACCTTATTCAGGTTCATTATTCCACTCGAGGTCAGCCATAAAGAATGGCACCTCTAAATCGATTGGTTCTTCACGTGTGACTGGAGGATCTACCTGCATGACCCTAGAATCTATCTATGAGAAGATGGGGTCTAATGAATGGCAATTGTCAATGGTTTCCAGTGTTTGTATCCATTTATTGACATTGCTTTGTGTATCTTCTGCTATGGCATGCTATTGCAGAGGAGCTAATTTACTTGAGATCGTCATTGAAGAGGTTTCATCCAATGCTCTAGGCACAATTGGTTTTATTGCTCTTGTCCCCACATTCACTCGAACTGCGATGTCATGACTTTGGATTGTTAGTCTATCAGTTCCCCAATCATGGAGGACTGATGCTTCCCACAACCAAGGATGTCCTAGTAAGATTTTCTAGAATTTCTTGGGGAGATCCAAGATTATGAATTGAAGGGAAAAGCGAACTCCTGTGACTTTTGTTGACACGCCATTCACTATTCCCAAGGGTTTATCCCGTGAATCATCAGCAAGGCATATGTTGAAATTAGCCTTTTGTATTGGTGGGAGACCCCATTAATTGTAGAGCTCCTTGGATAGGACATTTACACCTGCTTCACCATCCACTATGGCTTGGACTTCATTATATGCCTTGTGGATCAAAGGCACAGTGATGTTGCATATGTCATCTCTCTCACCCATCTACACAGGGATATCTTTTATGTCTTCCAGAGGTGGAGGGGGATTTGCGAGTTCAATCTAGCCTTTGAAACTCTCCCAGAGATTGGAACAATTTCATAGTAGGATTCCGATGGGAATTGACACAGGACAACTTAGAATGCTAGAAAGCATGGCTCCTTCAAGTTGGCAGGACGGTACATTATGTTACGGATTCTATTCTGGGAACAGAGGCTCGAGTACATTATCAATACTCGGTGAGGCCAAGCTAGGGATTGGATGTTGTGCTTGCTTCTCAGTGTCAAATTGAGCTTGTTCCTTTTGTACCCATTGTGGAAGTGCCTGAAATTGAGCCTTCTCCACTTCTGCATTTGGGTATGGAGCTTCTTTTATTTGAGGCTCAGGAGCTGGTGTGGATGAGCTTGGCTACTCATTGCTTGGTGGAGCTACATGCGCTTGTGCTTTCTATTGAAGAAGTCATCTTGATTGAAGTGGAATATTATGGTCCTTGGTGGCCTCTTTTTGCTAGCATGTAGTTACATTCACAAGTTGTGATATTACACTTGTCGGCGGTCCCAGACTTTGATGGTCCACCCCAATAATGCCGATTGGGACATCAGGCTTAACCTCAGTTTGTTGTGGGACTTTATTTTTCATGGAACAATCCATACAAGCATGGCCTATGCCACAATCTCTGTAGAGTGGTTGGAAAGTAGCGAGGCTACCATGATGAGGGCACTCTATGATTCGATGATTTTCTCCACAACCATAGCACTTGATTGTGGTGTTGGATATGTGTTGGGTCGAACTTGATTTTCATAGACTGGTATTAAACCTTCTGTGCCTTCAACATAGTACACTAGGTACTCGGCTTTATACTCGAATGGTGATTCCACTTCCTTGGCTTGCAGTTGTTGTATTGAAACTACCTGAGGAACTAGATTTAGCACTCTTGGATATGGTCGTGGATTTGGATTCTTGAGTAATTACGGGACTTGTGACTGAACGGGAATAGGATTCAACCTCAAAGCTGGGGGTGCTTGTGCAAGTGCTGGTTGCTTGTACATTGGTATGGGTGCCGGTTGGTATTGTTAAGGTCGAGGCGGGTTATTGCACATGTTGAAGATGCAACTATTTTCATCATCTCCATCGAATACACAAATATAGCACAACAACCTTGGCTATGGATTTTCTTGTGTAGTGATCCTAGCTCTTAGGACCGGGCATTCATTTGCTATATGATTGACCATGCAATGTGGGCACCATACATTTTCTCGCCATGGATAAGTCTAAGGTGGTGGCTGAGACATGTGAAGCTTTTGTTTCATGGCTTGCATCATTTCTTCTTTTAGCTTCATGGTCATGGCTTCTAGGCGATCTTCATTTGACGTTTGGAAATGGACTTGGATTTTTCCTTTTTAGAGCATTTATCTCATGCATTGGATCTTCCATCATCACTGCTGGTGTCAGAGTCAGTCATGCCATCCTCGATGTCAATGGCTACCGCATGAGCAGCACTGAACATTTCATATCTTTTTCATGTCTTTGTGGATTTTCTTCCTTAGGCCTGCAATGAACTAGACCGTGAGGTACTTAGCATCGGGGCATGGGTCGCATTAGGCAATTAATCATTTCATCTTGCCTAGGTGCGTGTGTACATCTTCTCGACGGCGACCTTGTTCGAGCTTGCTTAGTTGGAGAGTAGGATCATCTTGTAGTCTCTCCATTTGAAAGCATCTCTCGAATTCAGTTTGCAATAGGTCCCATGTGACTCTTTCTCCCAATAGGAGGTCTAGGTACCATTCTGAGGCTTCATCGGTTAAGGCCATGGGAAACCAAGCGACCTTGGTTTCATTGGATTGATCTCCACCTACTCGGCATGCGGCATCAAAATGCTAGAGGAATCGGGCTGGATCACCCTACCATTATATTTAGGAAGTTTGAGATTTCCCAGGGGGAACACATGCCTTGATTTTTATTATTTTTGCCAAAATTTTTGCGATTAAAGAAATTATTCCTCTCTACATTGAGGTCAATATCGCCATCATCACATGACACCCGATCATGTTGTGTCGTGGAGGAGTCAAAGGTATTTCTTGAATTTTAGGGGGGGAATCAGGTTAGAGGATTGTCAGAGGCATTGGCCACAATGGATTTGTATGCGGGTTGGGTGAGCGTTGGTATCAGAGGCATTGGTCGAAGCGTAGCTGCATGCAGATTTGGTGTTTCTCGAATAGCTCTTTACCGAGTGGTTTGGTAAAGATTTCTGCAATATTATCTTTGCTATCACAATGCCGCAGTGTGATGTCACCAAGTAACACTCTTTCTCTGATGAAGTGCTCTCTGACATCAATGTGCTTGTTGTCCTGGAGTGATATACTGGATTGTTGGCCAATGCTTGAGTCAATTGATTATCATAGTATATTGTTGTTGGCTTTAACTCATCAAAGTAATCTATTTCTGACAATAGTCTTCTGAGCCATATAGCCTCACATGCACCTGTAGTGAGTGCTCTATATTCTACTTCAGTCAAAGACAAAGAAACAGTCGGTTGTTTATTTATAAACCATGATATAGCACCTTGACCAAGGAAAAATGCATATCCCTGTGTCGATCTCCTGGTCTCATGATCTCTGGCATAGTCACTGTCACAGTATTTATGCAACCATGGATGACTTCCTCTGTATTCTATCCCAAACTGTCTTGTACCTCTGATGTATCTCAAGACTCTTTTGGCTGCATTCCAGTGAGACTATTTTGGATTTGCCATAAACTGTGCTAGTGAGCTTACTGCATAACAAATATCTGGCCATGTGATTGTCAGATATATAAGAGATCCGATGAGCTGCCTATAGTATCTGTCATTGACTGTAGGCTTTTCTGAATCTTTAGTAAGTTTCAAACTCTGTTCCATGGGAGTGGCTGCAATCTTGCAATCTACCATATGAAATTTCTTCAGGAGACTGTCAACATACTTGAGCTGACTCATGAATGTGCTATCTGAATCTCTCTGGAACTCAATTGCAAGACAATAGTGCATAAGTCCAAGATCTTTAATGTCGAACTCTGCAGATAAGTCTTGTTTTAGTTTTCTGATGAAGCTATCCTTGCTTCCTGTAACAGTAAGATCATCTACGTACAAAAGTGCAATAGTAATGTTTTCCCATTGAACTTTGTAGTAGAGAGTATGATCTGCATTGGACTTCATGTATCCCAGATCAGCAAAATACTTGTCAATTCTATTGTACCAACTTCTAGGTGCTTGTTTTAAGCTGTAGAGACTTTTCTTGAGATGGCAAACCTTATTCTCCTTTCTTGGTTCAACATAACCTACTAGTTGTTGCATGTAGACTTCCTCGTCTAGGTAACCATTGAGAAATGCATTTTGACATCGAGCTGGTACACATTCCATTTGCTGAGTGTCGCTAGTGATATCAAGAACCGTATGGAATCCATATTTGCTACTAGAGCATAAGTCTCATCATAGTCCTGACCATATTGCTGTGGAAATCCTTTTGCAACTAGTCTAGCTTTATATCTCTGAATACTGCCATTTGGATTGTACTTCACTTTGTATACCCATTTGTTTGCTATGGCCTCCTTTCCTGGTGGAAGGTCACATAATTCCCAAGTATTATTTTTATACAAAGCATCCATTTCTTCATTCATAGCAGTTTGCCATTTTGGCTTGTCTACTACGTCTTCTGTAGCCATGATGGTAGTCATAAGAGCATAGTTGGTGGTTTCCACCTGAATTGCTTTGCCTTTCTGAGTATATATCAATCTGGCTATTGGTCTACTTTCCCTAGTAGACCGTCTGAGCTGCTGTGGCTCTGCTTGGGGTGTTGCTAGCAATTCTTGCTCTTCTTCATCAACCTGTTTTGTAGATGACTGTGAAGTCAATGCTTCTATCTCCTGTGTAGCTAAGGTTTTCCATTCTGATTCCTCATCAAAGATTACATCTTTGGAGATAATGACCTTGCGGTTGATGGGATCATATAATTTGTATGCTTTTCTTTCTTCACTGTAACCAACCATGATGCATTTGTCAATCTGGCTGTTGGTCTACTTTCCCTAGTAGACCACCGTCTGAGATGTTGTGGCTCTGCTTAGGGTGTTGCTGGCAATTCTTGCTCTTCTTCATCAACCTGTTTTGTAGATGACTGTGAAATCAATGCTTCTATCTCCTGTGTAGCTGAGGTTTTCCATTCTGATTTCTCATCAAAGATTACATCTTTGGAGATAATGACCTTGGCGGTTGATGGGATCATACAATTTGTATGCTTTGCTTTCTTCACTGTAGCCAACCATGATGCATTTCCATGACTTTGCATCCACTTTCCTGCGATGATCATCATGTATGTGGGCATATGCTATGCAACCAAATATGCGGAGATGCCCAATGTGTGGCTTGTGTCCAGTGAATGCTTCATAAGGAGTCATACCCTGTATCGGTTCGGTAGGAAGCCGATTAAGCAAGTAGTTTGTTGTAGCTATTGCTTCTACCCAATACTGATTCAGAAGATGCTTTTCACTAACCATTGCGCTAGCACTGTCTGCTAAAGTTCCATTCTTCCTTTCAGCTCTTGTTGAGGGGTATCTGCACATGTGAATTGTCTTCGAATGCCATGATTTTTGCAAAAGTTCATGAATGCTAAAGCCATGTATTCACCTCCTCTATCTGATCTCATGCCTTTGATCTTTCTGCCTGTTTAGTTTTCTACCATGGCTTTGAATTCTTGAAATCTGGAAAACACTTTAGATTTCTCTTTCAGAAAGTAGACCCAACAATATTTGTCGTAGTCGTCAATGAAAGTCAAGTAATAAAGTGAACCATTGATGCTACGGGTCTGGGCATAACCCCATACATCTGTATGAATCAAATTAAGAATACCTCATGCATGAGAGGTACTTCTGACAAAGTTGGTTCGCTTTTGTTTGCCGAAGCAGCATGCTTCGCAAACTTTTCCAAGAAACTGTAGCTTCAAAATCCCAATTGCCATATTCTAATTCCTGAGATCTAACAAGTACTTGAAGTTGACATGACCATATCTCTTGTGCCATTTTGCAGATAGTGGCATCTAACGCAGTTGAGATGACATGGCATGCTTATCTGGTACTGTAGCTAGCATTCTGTATAAGCATCCTTCCTTGACACCTTTTGCTACTAGCTCACATCTTTTGGATTTATATCTAAAAGTGCATTCATCACCGTCAAAGATGACTTTGTAATTGTGTTCCGTCATTTGACCTACTAGCAAAAGGTTCTTGCTGAGCTTCAGAACATAGAGCACATCTTTTACTTATCCCTTTGTACCAGTGAAATTGTTCATAGGGATAACGCTTGTCCCTTGAACTGGATTCGGTGTATTGTCTGCTGTGTAGATGACATTTTTGTGACCTTCTAATGGTTTCATCTCTGTGAACCATTCCTGATGATTTGTCATGTGAGATGATGCATCGTTGTTGATGTACCAAGGATCCTGTTCCACTTGGTCGACTTGATAGCTGAAATCCTCTTTGGGATTGAAATCAATGTCTAGGTACACTATATCAGTCTAATGCAATTTCTCGCTTGCAAGAAACATATTTCCATGTTCATTTGCAAAATGACTGTGACTAGAATGTCCACCACGATGATTTTCTCTACCTCATAATTCCCTCGATTACTGCTGGATTGATCACCTTAGTCGTACTGCTTCTTACAGCAATCTCTTTCATAGTGTCCAAACTTGTGACACTAGTGGCACTAAATGTTTGACACGTTGGTGGATGCATTCCCTCGTCCTTGAAATCTTCCTCGATTGAAATGATTTCCTCTTTGCTGATTCTGATGTTATTGAGGATGATGCTAATGCTGAATGCCTGATCATTAGAATGACCTTTTTGTGCTTGGATGGCCTAAGTCCTGAGTTCTTCACCAAGTAGAACTGACTGAAGTTCTCCCAGTGTCGAAATTTGCCGTTGGTGGATGGCAATACTCTGGACTAGATTCTCGTATCCCTCTCCTAGTCCATTCAAAATGACTTGAACCATTTCTACAGGGTTCATAGTCTCTCCTACTACTGCAAGTTGATTGTTGTAGTCTTTTATGCGGAGTACATAAAACATGACTGGTTTCACTGCTGGTGCGGAAACTCTTATTGATCTAGTTTCTCAGTGTGAGAATCATGAATGTGTTCTTGGACTCATAGAGAGATGCAAACATATCCCATGCTTCTTTTGATGTCTTGACTATGTTGAGTTGTCCTAGCATGACATCTTACATATTCTGGTTGATCAGGTGATAGGCATACTTGTCTTTCTTATCCCATTCTGTGTGAGCTCGGGCAATGGCAGGATCTGTTGCTGGTGCAGAAACTATTTCTATAGCTATAGATGCCGTTGTAGATCACGTTGCTAGTGTTGTGACAATAGATGGAGTAGAGCTACTGGTGGCTGGATTGTCCAACGGTCTAGGTGTAGACCCATGGACATGTCCTGAAGTATAAGAATGGTCTCCATTCGGTATTTCCATGTACCATAATTGGAGTTGTCTAACTTAGGAGATGCCTCCAGATTGAGGTTGCTAGTCATAGACATGGTGCAAGAAATGTACTCAAAAGTGTCGTGAAAATCTCTGTATGAATCAACTGCAAATACACTGACTATGCCAAGTGAAATCTCTGAACCGTCTGTGAAGATAGAACTGCAATATATAAAATCTAATCTGTATTGCAAGGCTTGTGGCAATGATGCCAGGAATAGCCAAGAGGCTTTACAAGGCTGAAATCATGTGCATGATGTCGAGAAATAGCCGAATAGGCTTTACAATGGTGGCATGTGTGTGTGAAATCAAGTGCTATCTGCCCACTGAAACAATCTGCAATGCCTCTGAACTCTGAAGTTTGCTCACTAAACTGGTGAACGTAAGGTTTCAACTAATGTAATGATGTGAAACCGTATGTGAGCGTGTATGGATTGACTCTGAGTAGGTACTAGTTGGGAATTTCGGCCATGGCTTAGATTGGCAACTTGGGAAAATTCAAAGCATCCCCTCTATGGCGATCTAGTCTACTCTGATCTTAGATCTATACCAACCGTCGAGCAATGAAAGAACAGCAAATAATTCCTTTTCTTTTGTTCTTTTTAAGTGATGGGTTAGATGCATCGATGTAGAGGCAAATGTGCATGAAGGAAGTGGTTTTGTCGGTAAGGCTCAAATGTGAGTGTAACTTGCACCAAAATGTGCATGTGATGTGACGAGCGTATAGAGCACAAAAAAATGAGCGACTTTTCTTTTTGGAGTGCCCTCAAATTCTTCCTAGATCAAGAGATACGACTTGATCTAGGTGGAGGGGCAAAAGGAGTGCAATTATGCTCAATGGTGATGTGTCACTATGGGTCACATGTAGTGAGGATGTGGCACTGTGCCTAGCAAGAGGTGTTCCTGTGAAGCCCTATGCTGAGGTGGCAGAAGTGGTCACATGCAGTGACTGTGAAGCATTGTGTGTGCATACAGAGGTGAGTGTTGACTGGACAGTTGAGGTGGCACGACTGAGGTGGAATAGATGATGATGTTAGCAAGATGACATGGCAATGATGATGTGGCATCGATGATGTGGCCAGATGATGTGGCAAGTAAGGCTGATGTGGCACTTGCTGATGTGGCAATGGATAAGTTGCCACGAGGCAAGCGTGGGAGACTGTTGACGTGGCAGATAGAGTGCCACATGGTAGTTTGGTGACCAAGCTTGAGGATGACCTTAGGATAAGGTTGGGTTGAGTGTGGGATGCCACATGGCGTTACACAGAGGATCGAAATCTCTAATCATTCTGGCGAAATCTTCGGGATTCCATCGTCTGCTCCCGTCTTTGGCCTTGCAGTCCGTGAGCTCTTGGAGGAGCTTAAAGGAGATGGTTGGCTATAGGAGCTTAGCTAAGGTGTATGGAGGAGCTCCTGTGGAGGTCCAAGTCGACGGAGAAGCTGCGGTTGCTGTGAGAGCTGATCGTCGCTGAAGTCAGCCCGTGAAGAGGTCGTCACTGAAGAATTGAGTCTCCAAGGTCGAGGCTTCATTATAAGAGAGGCTGTGTTGTTGGCTCTACATGAGCATAGGCTGACTGATCAACTACTTTCTGTAAGGAGAGCGATTGTAAGGGGCCTGGCACTATGCTTGGAGGAGCAGTGACTGTGTGCAGATGGAGGCGCAGATGGAGGCTTTGTGGTGCAGAGATGCTACAAGCCATGTGCATGCGCCTAGAGGCTATAGAGCAGTGCTGTGTTGGCTTCATTATAAAAGGCTCACCTGATGAAGACCGTCGAAGGTGTTGCTACATAAGGTTGTCGACATTGAAGGAGAAGGTGTGCTGTTGCGCTTGTCGACGGCTTACTAGTAGTAGGTGCTACACTTGAAGCCTTTGTTGCAGTGACGTCCATGGTCATTGCAGAGTGGCAGAGCAGCTGTTGAAAGTCGTTGTAGAGGATAGATGCACCTTAGGAGATAGGCCGTTTCTGTTGGAGTAGTTGTGCTATGAGGAAGCACCGTGGTAGTACAAGCTTGCTTTTGTTGTAGATGGTGCTACTGTTGATTAGAAACTTTGCTTAGTGTAGATTGCCATCGCTTTTGAGTTGCTTTGGCTTGTGAGTAGTTGTTGGCTACTAGAGACCTACGCCTCTATCTCTCGTTTGGGTTGAAAAACCTCTCTCTCTTAGAGAGTATAAGTTCTAAAAGAATCTCTCTCTTTTCGGAAGCCTCTCCCTATTTCTCTCACAAACACTCCGGAAGTGAAGAAGAAGATACTCTCTCTCATATGTAATCTCTCAAAGAACTCTCGAAGAAGATGAACAAAAATCTTCTTCCAATGGACAGAAATTCTCCACTCAATGGAAGTGAAGATCAATCAAGAAGAACTCTCTCAATCTTTCGATCTCTCTCACTCTCTCAAGGATCCCAATGCCTTAGTGGAAGGCAAGGGAGCTCTGATACCATGACAAAATATGAAGAGGGGAGAGGAGAAGAGTGGAGATGAGGAGAGAGGGCACAGCTAGAGAGCACACCACAAATTACTAACTGTACACTAGATTTAGTTGAAAAAATAGAATATATACAAACCCATTTAGGGTTAGGGTTAGGGGATCTAACCCTTTCCTTTATAGCACTCTATAAGGTTAGTGCTATGCACATATGATCACGTGATGGTGCTATGCACACATGATCACATGATGTTGAGCGTGAACTCTCAACATTGATGACATGAGAAGGGGGCATTTTACGATCATCCTCAAGGTAACTCTAGGCATCTTCAAAAAATTGAATCACCTCAACAATGATCCATCCCAATGCATACATATCTGCATGGCATGTATATCTACCTCTTAACGCTACTTCTTGTAGCTCAAGTGCAAGCCATTTTTTTTGGCCATGCTCCTCCTCTTTCTTGCGAACTCGCTGAACAAAGTCGGCGTCTGTCTCCAAAGACTGCTTCTTTAGATGCTTGAATGCCTTTCGACTCTCTGAGAAGTCCATGGCCATCCCCCAATCTATGATGCCTACTCAGCATCTAGACTTTCCAACAAAATCCAACAAGATATTGCCCTGGTGTAGGTCTATGTGCATCCACCTTCCAGCATGTAGCCTTGCTAAACCATCCACAAGTGCATGGATGATATGGAGTATATCCTCATAAAAGACATTCATTTAGGCAATATCTTCCATCTCCAATGTAGCTTGGACTCCCTTGGTTGCTGTGGTCATCGAATCCGCTCCTCCTCTGAGAACATGGTGGAAGTAGCATGTGAACTTGCTCTAGTCAGTTTGACAAGTCTCGCTAGAGGGTAGGATTCCCTCTTAACAAGGAGGCAATTGGCATCTTCACGTCGGTAGAGAGGAAGGATGCCAAATCGGCACTATCTCATGGTTCCTGAGAGGTCTCTCTACCTATTGATAGCAGATCCTCAAGACCATAAATGTCTCCATCTTCTCGTAGGTTTTGTAATATTGGGTCCTCTTGGAACATTCGTTGCATCAAGTCTGGAGCCTCTGATTTACCGGAGCTGGAACATTCCTCTTCTTCCACCCTGTTTGGCACCCTAAGTGCCTTTGCTCCTTGGTGAGTGGTCAAGTGGTCTGGGTGGATGGTATCTGAACCTTTTCTAGCCTTGAGCATATGCTCGAACTTCTCCTGGCATTCCCATGAAGGAACATGTGGCAAGCTATCTCTATGAATGGAAAGGAAAGAATGCAAGACAATGGAAATAAAAATGAAATGGAAGTAGACAATAGTATTGAACCAAAATACTCACATGTAGATAGCTTGATGTTGACTGATATCCCAAAACTAGAAAGTACAATGCCTTTATAGAATAGGCACACACACTCTAGATGTCACATGTATATGGGATAAGTCCCATAGTGACACATGGCACTCTAGGATATAAAGTAGTCTAGTACTACTCTAGAACACTAGAAAACACTCACTTTGGCTTCATGTTCCAACACCCCCCTATGAAGGCAAGGTGAGAGATTACTAGAATGGAGCCAAGAACAGGACATGAAATGATGAATCTACTAATCTGTACATCCCAAATAGCTCAGAGGCTCAAAAGAGAAGCATGGCTACCTGACCCAACAAAATGGTCTAGGGAGTGCACCAACATCCTGGAACTCGGCCAGGCCTGATAACAAAATCCATCGATGCCAATAATAGGACTCCCATAGTACATCCCCCCCTGGCTTCATAACATGAAGTGGTAGGAAGCCACATACAAATAAAGTAAAAGAGAATAACATCATTTTAGGAGGACTATCCAAGGCTGAGAACCTTTATTGACTCAACACACATGATTTATTTGCATTCATTTTAGGGGGACTCCCAAGGCAGAGTACCTTCGACACACCCAAAAAACAAAGTCAAGATCATCCGGTGCATAGACCTCTTCATCAAGAGAGAGATCTTGGATGTGAGCAGTGAGAGCATGAATTGGAGTAGAGGTGTCTGCATCGTCTTCGTCTTCGTTGGATATAGTCCCAACCAAGTTGGCATGGTCTTTAGATTGTTGTTTGGCCAGCTTCTGGAAGCAACGATCTTCGATGTGACCAAGCTTTCCACAGTAAGTGCACTTGAAAGGTTTGATGTTACCTGTCCCTTTAGGAAACCTCCCTTTAGAAAATAGTGCATTGGCATCAAGAGTATCAATATGCCTTCTTTCATGATCAAGAAGCATAGCAACCATGTCATGGTAGCTCATGCTGGCCACTCTTAATGCTGGTATGATCTCCCGATACTTAGGAATTTCTTCAATGCTCGTGAGGAGCACCGCGACCTGGTCATCATCCCCAACTGGGGCCTTCAACGCAGCAAGTTGGGTGATGAGAGACTCCATTTGATTCAGATGGGCGAGAAGAGAGTCCTCATGCTTCATCTGGAGTTTGAAGAATTCTTGGCGGAGAAAGACCTTAGAATTGATTACCTTATTGCCGAAGAGACCTTCAAACTTCTCCCATAATTCTTGAGCAGTGGAATCAAAGTCGAGATGATGAATAACTTCATCACCCAAACCCAAACCAATGAGAGAAAGGGCTTTGTCGTTTAAATTCTCCCAGTGTAGAATTTTCTTCTCATCCGATTGTGGCTTTTTATCCTTGCCACAAACAACATTCCACACCCCGTCTTTCATAAGGATAAGACGCAACTTTGTTTGCCATGTCGGAAAGTTCTTACCAGTGAACTTCTCAATAAAGGTACTCGATCTTGAAGACTCCATGGCTGTAAATGATTCTTGATTAGGACATGGAAGAAGTCATCACGGGAGAGGGCATCACGAGAGAAGCATTATGAGCAATAGGAGCAACATCACATTTGTCGTCAATGTTGATTTGGTGAAGAAGAGGAAAGAGGGAGTCAACATGAGAGATGTGAACACGTGGAAGAGGGAGGCAACAGGAGAAATAAGAATCAACAATGTCTTGCTGCTGTAGATCAGGTCGAATCAACTCCACAAATCAGCACTGTCTTGCTGCAGATCAGGCCGAATCAGCTCCACGAATCATCTCCACGAATGTAGAGAAGTGAGCAGCAGCTTCAGGAAGAGTGGTGGCAGGCAGCTTCCAAGAAATGACGGGCAACAGAACTCGTGGGCAAGCAGAAAAATTCGCGCAGGAAAAATTTCGTCACTTTCTTGCAGGAGCCATAACTTTTCACCAGAACCTCGGATTGCAAAGATGTGAAAACAAAAAATGAAGTTCTCAAAGTCCTCTACAACTTTGCTTCAGATTTCAGGTCGAAATTCAGCTTTTGTCCAAAGATACGGCCATCAGAAAGTGGTGGCCTGTTTCTAGCAAGGAGATGTAGCAAGAATGAAGACGTCATTGCTCAAGGAACCACAGAGTGGGCAGCTTCTTCATGAACTCGGGCAGCTCCACATGAACTCAGGCAACTTGTTCATGAACTCGGGAGATGTAGCAAGAATGGAGCACCTCTCTTGCACTTAGAGAAAGAGAGAGGGCGTGGCTTCCTTTTCCGGCCTCCCTCTCCTCAATCTCTAAGAGCAATGTGGCTCTGATACCACATGAAGGAACATGTGGCAAGCTATCTCTATGAATGGAAAGGAAAGAATGCAAGACAATGGAAATAAAAATGAAATGGAAGTAGACAATAGTATTGAACCAAAATACTCACATGTAGATAGCTTGATGTTGACTAATATCCCAAAACTAGAAAGTACAATGCCTTTATAGAATAGGCACACACACTCTAGATGTCACATGTATATGGGATAAGTCCCATAGTGACACATGGCACTCTAGGATATAAAGTAGTCTAGTACTACTCTAGAACACTAGAAAACACTCACTTTGGCTTCATGTTCCAACATCCCATACCAATTTTGAGCGTCTATTACATGCTATTTTTTGAGGGCTAGGTCAAGATAGTTTCCCTTATACTGAGGGGAGATGTGAGGCCTCAAGCCCACACTGGCTTGTTTACATCCGGGTACGAAGGCACACCAGGGTCACCCTGGGAGGAGATTCATCCGAAGGGAGAGGCGGTGGTGAGGGTGGTTGTCTCCTCATCGGAGCCGTATAAGCACCTGGTCTGCTCCTTTGCCTACTCGCGGCCTTCGCGATACTGAGTTCATGTTTCTTGCCTTTCGTGGCCATGGGAGCTGTCTAGAACACTGGGACCTATTGATCCTCGTGTAGGAGATAGTGACTTAGGATGCCACTTCCTTCCTCATAAGGGTAATAGTTGGGATGATCATGGTCCTGTTCCGGTTCCTCCCAATCATTGGGTAGTTCCTCCACCAATACTTGATTGAAGGGGGTTATATGGGGTGAGGGAGGTTGTGGGCCCAGTATGGGTGGTGGTAAGGGAGCTTGTTGTGCTCTATATTGCCCCGGGTTGGCTAAAGGGGCACCTTGCGGGTTCATAGGATTAGGTGGGGCCGTCAAGGCTAGTGGGGGTCTCGCTTGATACATCGGTTGGGGCAGGACCCTCGAGAATCTGCATTGGGAGGTATCATGGTTTCCCCATCTATAGCAGTGTGCACAGTAGAGGGCTTGCCTTGCCCTAAGGTGGGGGCACTCATTGGAGGGATGGTTGCCATTGCATACCTCGCATCACACGTTGTCTCTCCTTAGAAACAAATGGGGGCTACTCGGTGCCTCCTTGGAGGTCCCTGACTTCCACTGTTGGCCCAGTTGATTCAACAGGTTTGAGGCCAACTCACTCATATATAAGCCCTTGAGCTCTTTGTTCTCCTTCTTGGTAGGCTCCACACTGGAAGACCTTACCGATCATGATACCTCTGATGGAGTCGTGGTTTTGTCCTAGACAACCTTATCCATCATAGTATCACTTATACGGATAGCCACCTTGCTGCAAAGTTCAAAGGAAGTAGGTTTCATAACCATTAAGTGGTCATGTTGCTTAGGGTCTGCCAATCCAATGAGGAAGCGGGGCAACAATCATTCGTTGCTCATCCTCTCATATGGTTTGCAATGGGAATTGAGGTGTTTGATCCTAGCGATATAATCCCGAAGGAATTCCTTGTCATTCAACTTCACCTCATATAACTGGTTAATTGGACTCCACTTATGTCCATTGGGAGTGAACCCTACAATGAATGCTTTCCGTAGCACCTCCCAGTTGACCTTCTCTTCTGGGTTGAGGGCTCTATACCATTGGGCTGCCTTGCCATCCAAATTGAGACCAAATGCATTAACCATTTCTAGATCTCCGAGAGCACCAAAGGCTTCACATATTTACTCAAATCACTCTACGTAGGAGACTGGATCCCCTTCCCCAAGAAATTTAGTCATCAACTTGGAGATGGCTATGGGTCTACTCCTCAAGGGATTGGTGATCCCTGCTGGAAATACGGGTGTAATTAGGGGTGGTGCAGCCCCCCTTCCCAGTACATTTACCAGGATGCACATCACCTCATCAGATACCACCGTTTGGGAAGCTGGAGGAGGAGGCGTCATTGTGGGCCTAACGGGTCGTAAGTCTAATTGAGGGGAACGGACTAGAAAAGTCCCAATTAGTCTAACTAGCCTAGCTATCCAGTTAGATGCCTAACAGTTAGTGTAACCTAACCTAACTCTTGTTAACATTGACTGAGGTTAGACTAGCCTAATTGTCCAGTCAGTCTAACTAAGTAACAGTTAACGTAAACTAAACTAACCTAGAGTAAGAGTAACCCTATGTGAAACTAAACTACGGTAAATATAACCTAACCTAGGTTAGGACTAACCTAACTAGGGTTAGTTTAGGTCTCTCTTTTTTTCTTTTATTTGTGGAAAATGGGGGGGGGGGCGGGCATTGCACGGCGGCTGACGGCTGGGAGGGGGGGTCTGTGAGGGGGTGGGGAGGGAGGTGGGGAGGGAGGGGTGGAGGGGGTGGTGGAGGGGGGGGGGGGGGGGGTGAGGGGGGGGGTGGAGGGGGGGTGGGAGGGGGGGGAATGGAGGGGGTGGTGGAAGGGGGGTTGGAGGAGGTGAGGGGGTGCTGGAGGGGGGTGGAATGGAGAGGGGATGGTGGAGGTGGTTGGAATGGAGAGGGGGTTGGAAAGGGGGGGCGGCCTCAAGCCTAGCCCTGGCAGCAGGATCCACTAAGTTGCCTGTGTTGGCGTTGGGGCTAAAACACATACCCTCCCATACATTGGAGCAACAGCTACTACAGGAGTGAACTATGGGGCTCCAGGAGGGAGTAGGTCACTGGGCATCTGCATGGAGGTTCCTTACATTGGACGGTAAGGTGGAACTTGAGGTACATAACCGGTGAATATCAAGGTCACCTAGAAAGTCAAAAGTTCATAAGAATTCCCCCCTTGAGAGTCGCGTGCATTTTCTCGACTAGGGTCTTGTCCTGCGAAGTCCCTCATCCATGGGTCTTCGTCCTCCATCTGTTCCAAGTCCACGAAGGCCATGGGCCCTAAGTCCACAAAGGCGGTCTCAATCCCTATCTCTATGACTCAGGAGCTGGTTGTTGCTAGCCCCCCCTTCCCATGAACATACTGGCAAAGAGGTTCTCCATGTCTATTGAATCCGTTCAGCTCAATTGTCCAAACATGTTGGATATCGTGCCTCTTAACCTGAGGCTACGGAAGGAGCAAGAGAGTTGGGTGGAGCCAAGCTAGTGTAGGGGGCTTTGGAAGACCTCGGACCTGGGGAGTCTTGCATTTTCTCATTCAATCTCTCTGTCTCGTCGGAGCTAGAGGGGTCCTCCCATCGAGGCCCTAAAATAGAGTGAGAGCTAGGAACAAAGCTTTCGGTTTGGACCGATCCCAAACTGGGGCGAAAGGCGGGCTGGGTGTAGCTCGAAACACTGTCCTCGGACTCGAAATTAGTGCATAGCACCAATTTAATTTGACTACCAATTTTATAGCTATGCACTAATTTAACTACCTATACTAAACAAAAAAGAACAAAAAACATCAACTTTGGGTGCATGAATGAGAAATTTCTTCAAGTTGGGTTGTCCACCCTCAAGAACCATTTCAACATTGAGCTTCCATCTCCATTTTTAGGTGTTTTTGTTAGGATTTGATATCACACACACCTTAGCAATCTTCTAACTACCTTCCTATCACTTCAAAACACTAACAACCTAAAAAACAAGCTTCCCATGCTCAAAAATGCTTTCCAACAAAAAATGACAGTTTTTCACCTTTTTTCTGTCCAAACACACACTTTTTCACTCATCCCACTCCTACAACTCCACTAACAAAGCTCCAAGTTAAGCTTGGAACAATGTACAATGCATAAATGATGAGAAAGGCAAGTGCAATGCAAAAGCATACCTTGAACTTCCCAAGAGCAGTTCCAAAGATGTGTAGTCTCAACAGTGACTCACGTGTCTTGGGGATCTTGAAGAAATGCCAATGGAGCCTCCACTCCAAGCTACTCCTTGCGAGAGCAATGTAAAACACGAGCTGTCAGCATGTGTCACTCAAGCGGCTCGCGGATTGTTGCAATGTGTTTCCAAGAGAGAAAGAGGGAGGGGGGAGAAGGGAAGAGGCATAGAACAATGAAGACCAAAGTCAACCATTTGGCCTTTTATACAAGTCACCTTTTGAAGGGAGGGCCAACCCTTTTCCTTTTTGCACTCTCCCCCTCTTTACATTCACAAGGCTCTTGGGCCCATAGAGTGCCAAGGCATCTTCTCTATCCTTTCCTTACCTCTTTCCATTGCAGCTCTTGTTGTCACGCTTCCCGGTGTGTCGAAAATAGCACTTGTGTTAACCATATAAGAGCACTTGGGACAATCTCAAAATTAGGAGGTACTCTTGCTAGGGCATTTGGGATAAACCTGACATTAGGAGGTGCTCCTTCGCGGGTCCCAAATAGCGCTTGTGTTAACCTCGCCCGTCCGAGTTCTAAGCCATTTGAGCTCAAAACCTGGATGTGAGGCTCAAAACCTAGAGTGGCAAGGTTCTTGAGCCATTTGCGGCTCAAAATTTATAAAGCCTATAACTATAACCCATAAAGCCTGTAACTATACTCCATCCATGGCTATGGCGGCCATTAAAGTAAATCATGAACCCTAATCACCTCTAATCACTCATTACTATGCATTTTGCGGTTGTACTGTGCAATCTGGGGTTGTGGCTGTTAACAGTCTCCTTAGTGGGGCAAGTGCTTGTGGCCAACCACGTCCTTGGCCATGGCCTAGTACATAGCCCCCTACTATTGTTTTCACAAGGGTTTCATAGGATAGGTAAGGCACTTGGTGTGTGACTCCTTGTTAGTTTGTATCAGGAACATTAAAGATAAGGTTGCTTGGCAAACAGAGATCCTACCCTAGGTAGAAGGAGGACTCAACATCATAGATCTGCAGATGCAAAGCAAACCCTTTTTGGGTGAGCTAATAGTGGGGGGTCTCACCCCAAGATCAAAGCCCTCAAAGAGGACTTCTCAAGACCACCCCTTGCACAAGAGGTCAATTGCAATAGTCTCTTCTCAAAGGCCCCCCTTACTAGGAAGGGATCAATGCTCATGAGGAGCCTACATAGGGTTTGGTAGCAACTATTCTAGGGACTCAAACCCTCGATGTCATCAGGGGCTTGATTTCTAGCCCTTTTTAGCATCAAGAGGTTTAGGATTAGAAGGGGTTTGTGCTATGGTAGTCGATGCACAGTGCCCAAGCAATTCTTTCGAAGCATGAAGTTGACTCCCTAGTGAGGTAGAGGCACACGCAAGAGCCCTCTCTCACCTTAGGAGGCAAACACATAGATGCTAGAGATAGATACTGCAATCCTCGAGTCTTGGTGGGTTGGTCCACAAAGAGCCTCACCTCCCCCATGCTAGTATGGATAGTTTTCTAGGATAGGGGTGCCATTGAGAATTCAGTATTTGCACCAATCCCTCAGCTCCTTCCGCTCCATACAATATAGAGTAGGGCCAGGGGTTCTTCTCTAGCTAGAGCTAGATGGGGCCCTAGATTTTCTCAAGTGGCAACAAATTAGAGTAGTAGGCCATTTGGGCAAGAGCTAGAACATAGACCATGCATGACTCACTCTAGGACTGTGAAGATAGTGGGAGAGAAGGAAGGAGTCTCACTTGCGGCTTTCTCACATACACAATGGGGGAATACACACAAAGGTGGAGGCTAAAAATAGTTTTCCTCTTCTTAGTTGTGAAAGCCAAAAGAACTCTAGTACAAAGAAATAGAAGAACCCTATATGTGGGTGTCAAACCAAACTCAGCTAACTAAGGTGGCATACTAACTGAGCCACAAACTAGAGTACATAAGGATAGCTGTCATCTAGCTATTATTTATGGGCGGTGTACCAACCGCATCTGCAGCTAACAAGTCGGTGACATAAATGCACAACGGTCACCCTGGCATATCACGAGTGGAGCTCGATATCTCAACACTCCCCCTCGAGCTCAATCCCAATTCCTGCACACCAAGAAGGTCTCTGAACTTGCGCAACTTCTCTATGCCTAATGCCTTCGTGAATATGTTAGCTACCTGATCCTCTGTGCTGACATAAACTAGATCAATAAGACCTAGTAAAACCTTCTCCCGCACATAGTGATAATGCACCTCAATGTGCTTTGTTCTAGCATGATAGACTGGGTTATTTGCCAAGTGTATACTGCTCATGTTGTCACAATAAATGACAACTGGCCCATTTGTAGACTAATGCATATCATAAAGTAGCTTATGCAACCAAGCTACCTCACATGCAGCCATTGCTGCACCCCTGTACTCAGCCTCTGTGCTCGACAAGGCAACTGTAGGCTGTTTCTTGCTGCTCCAAGTGATTGCAGCACTCCCAAAAGAGAACATATATCCACTGGTAGATCGTCTATCAGAAATACTACCAGCCAATCAGCATCAGTGTATCCATGCAACTATATCTGAACCCCAGCCTCATAAAATAGTCCATACTGCAATGTGGACTTCACATACCTGAGTATGCGTCTAGCCGCATCCAAATGCGATTTCCTTGGAGCCTGCATAAACTAACTTACCAATCCAACAGCATAGCTCAAATCTGGCCTGGTAATAGTCATATAAATCAAACTTCCTACTATGCGTCTGTACATAGTAGGGTCTTCCAGAAGCTCACCTGCATCTGCGCTCAGCTTCACATTCTGCTCCAAAGGAACTGAAATAGGCTTACAGCCTGTCATCCCATATTTGGACAGCATGTCCAATCCATACTGCCTCTGCAAGAGCCGTATCTTACTTGGTGATCTAATCACCTCAATGCCCAAGAAATAACACAACTCTCCTAAATCCTTCATCTCAAACTTCTGCTTCAATAGCATTTTCACATGAAGGATATCTTCATCACTATCACCTGTGATGATCAAATCATCGACATAAATGACAAGCAGCATAATACCTTTCTCTATTTTTCTCACATAAAGTGAGAAATCTGCCTTGGAAATCTGAAAGCCAATAGTAACAAGATACTGTCCTATCTTGTCAGACCATGCTCTAGGTGCTTGCCATACAAGGCTTTCTTCAACCTGCAAACAAACTCAGGATGAACAGCATGAACATAACCTGGTGGCTGCTCCATAAAGACCTCTTCTTGCAAATCACCATGCAAGAAGGCATTCTTTACATCCATCTAATGTAAAGACCATCCCTTTGGTGCAGCCATAGCAATGACTGCTCTTACGGTTTCCATCCTTGCAACCGGACTGAATGTTCCTTCATAATCAATGCCATATGTCTGTGCATACCCCTTGACAACTAATCTTGCCTTGTATCTGTTCACAGAACCATCTGCATTGTGCTTCACCTTATAAATCCACTTACAGCCAATTGCATTCTGGTCTTTAGGTAAAGGCACCAATTCCCATGTAGCATTTGCTTCCAAGGCATCCATTTCTTCATCCATGGCTTTCTCCCATTTTTCTTTTCCCATGGCTTGCTCAAAAGAAGTGGGTTCTGGTTCGTGTATCACTTTGACCATATAGGCATAGTGAATGGCTGTAAATCCATCATATTTCAGCCTATCCACAAGATATCTAGCTCTAGTAGACCTATGCAAAATAGGCTCACTTCCAGGTGCTCTCAAAACATCCCTGGTCTTCCTTACTCCATGTGTAACAACAGAAGGAATACCCAACTCATCATCAATGCTCTGTTCTGAGCCAGTGGATTCACCATCCACATAAGAGTGACCTGCATTCACATCAAACATGGGCTGATCTACCTTCTCTTTTCCTTTTCGTGATACCTGCGTACCACTATCTGCATTGCTTTGAGGCGATTCTCCTAATCTCAATCTGCCTGTCCATGGCGAAGTATGTGAACCACTGCTAGAGGACACTACAGGTCCACTAATATTTTGTGATTGCTGCTGTGAATTCTGTGCAGCATTACCATTTTGTGCATCTACATCAATCATCACATTTACTGGTTTATACCAGCTGCTCATCTCATCAAAAACAACCTCTCTGCTCACTATAAACTTACGAGTAGAAGGGTTATAGCATCTATACCCTTTTTGCTGCAGAGAATAACCAATAAAGATGCACTTCTCAGCTTTTGGATCCAACTTGGACCTCAACTCATCTGGCACATGAACATAGGCAATGCAACCAAAAATTTTCATATGAGAAATATCCGGTTTCCTACCAGTATACATCTCCTCTGGCGTCATGCCATGTATTGCTGCAGTGGGAGTCATGTTCATTATGTAAACTGCTGTAGCAACTGCTTCAGCCCAATAATAATCTGGTAGGTCTTTTTCATTTAGCATGGTCTGAGATACCTCTCCAATATGCCTATTTTTCCTTTCTGCAAGTCCATTTTACTGTGGGGTATGACTGCATGAATATTGCTGCTTTATGCCATGCTCCTGCAGGAACCTTGCAAACTCATTTGAGAGGTACTCTCCCCCTCCATCTGACCTTAGTTTTGCAGGCTTGTTTCTTTTTCAACCATAGCTTTAAAAGCTTTGAAGTGCCCAAACACTTCACTTTTCTTTTTCATAAAATACACCCAAACTTTTCTACTGTAGTCATCAATAAAAGTGACAAAATAATGATAGCCTCCAATAGATGTAGCTTTAGTAGTCCACACGTCAGAGTGAATTAATTCCAATGGCTTCTTACTCTCTTGAACATGTCTAGGAAATGGTTTCCTTGCCTGTTTTCCAAATTGACAGGCTTCACATACCTTATGCATTTCTACAACCTTGAATTTAGGCAATCCTACAACAATGTTTTGGGCTTGCATTGATTTAAGTCACTGTACATTAACATGACCAATGCGTTTATGCCAGATATCAATATTTGCAACTCTACACCAGTCCCATGTCCAAACATTGCTGCACTCAATTCAGGCATGTCCGCATCCAACGTAAACATCCTACCCTTCTTCTTTCCTTTTGCTATCAAGCGACCGTTATTTTTCATATCCTCAACAAAGCATCCATGAGGATTAAATTTGACCTGCAAGCCCTGCTGAACCATTTGTCCAACAGAAACTAGGTTCTTGGTGATGTTCGGGACATGAAATACATCAGACAAGTATTTCTTTTTCCCATCCTGCATAGACAAAGAAATTTTAACAATCTGCACAATAGGATGTGCAGTATCATCACCAGTCTCCACAAATCCTGGTCTTTCCATTTTCCTTGCATCCTGCATCCATTTTGCATGACCTGTCATGTGGTTTGACGCACCTGAGTCAACATACCACACATCATTTCTTTCTTCTACACTTGTCACAGAATTGGTCATGTGCTGGACCATAAATAGATGCTCATTTCTGTCATCACCCTGTCTACTGGAAGATGCATAATTGCCTTGCTGCAATTTTCCATTCATAATGTCATTCTGCTTTTTGTAGCAGTCTTTAGCCATATGACCCATTTTACCACAATAGCAGGATTCAACATTGCTGTTTGCATTTTGGCCTCTCTGCCATCCACCACGACCTCTTTGGCTCCCCCTGCCTCTAGAGTTACCATGTCCTCCTCCATAGGACTGGTTTTCTTGAGTTTGTTGCATATTCTGATTTCTACCACGGCCTCTAGATCGGCCTCCTCTACCTTTGCCTCTACCTCTTCCAGCATTTGAGTAGAAGACAGTTTCTTTTGAAGTTCCTCCTGAAGAAGATGCATCACCATTTCTCTGCTCTTCAGAAATTAGAAGAGCAAACAACTCCTCAAAATCAGAAAATTTTTCATGGACGACAATGGATGTCCGGAACTGTGCATAATCCTTTCCTAGACCATTCAAGGTCACAGAAACTAAATCATCATCTTCCATTGGTGACCCAATGGAAGCAATTGCATCTGCAATTTTCTTCACCTTCATGTGGTAGTCATTGATGCTCATATTTTCTCTTTGCACATTGTGCAACTCCTGCTTGAGCTGCATTTTCCTAGCTTACGTATTTGTGCTGTACATTTTTGCCAAAGTATCCCATGCCTCCTTTGGCGTACTTGCATCCTGAATATGCACAATCATAGAATCTGAAATACTGATAGACAGCCAATACATAACTTTTCTCGCGCTCTCATGCCATCCTTTAAATGCCTGCATTTCCTGTTGATTGGGAACATTAGGAAGAACTGGTTCTTCTTCATTTCCTGTAATGAACTCCCAATAGCCTTTTCCCATAAGGAAATTCATCATTCTAAACTTCCATGCTTGGAAGTTGTTCTTGTCAAGCTTTTCAGTGACAATCTATGAAAGAGAATCAGACACCATTATAGAACACTGCAAAAAACACAGCTTCTGCCTCACACAGGCAAATCTGCAAAACTGACAAAAGTGGTATTTGACCACACAATCACTTCCTAGTGACGATTTTGCATGAACAGGCAATAAGGATGATTCTGTAACTTCCAATATCTCTGCGCACAGGCATACGATGCAATTTCTGCGACAACTTTTCACCGACCTGCAGAGCAGTGATCGCACAGCAAAAACAAGGCCTTTTTCTGAGTGCCTGTGAAGAACTTCTGCCTTTAAAACGGACCCCGAAATGGCCTCGAATCAGAAAAATAAAGTCACCAAGGGCTTTGCCCCGTCCCGCAGCATATACTGCCCTCTCGCCACACCGCGAAGGGCGTCTCAATCTAAGACAGTGCACTCTTGCACTTCCGGCTGTGCTACCTGCAGAGATTTGCTCGCAAACTCGAAAAAGGAAAGTAACACTGGTCCTCTTACCAGGACACCGCGAGCTTGGTTTGCTTTCTTGAGCTCCTTACCACGAACCAGGCTCTGATACCATGTGAAGATAGTGGGAGAGAAGGAAGGAGTCTCACTTGCGGCTTTCACGTACACAATGGGGGAATACACACAAAGGTGGAGGTTGAAAACAGTTTTCCTCTTCTTAGTTATGAAAGCCAAAAGAACTCTAGTACAAAGAAATGGAAGAACCCTATATGTGGGTCTCAAACCAAACTCAGCTAACTAAGGTGGCATACTAACTGAGCCACAAACTAGAGTACATAAGGATAGCTGTCATCCAGCTATTATTCATGGGTGGTGTACCAACCGCATCTGCAGCTAACAAGTCGGTGACATAAATGCACAATGGTCACCCTAGCATATCACGAGTGGAGCTCGATATCTCAACAAGGACAAGATGGGCCACCCCCTTTCATGAGGTATAGTGGAATTCAAGTGACTCGTTTTGGCTCTTCATAGTAGGGCACATGGAGAGGTGTGTTAAGATGGCCTCATATACAACACACATTGGTCATCATCTTGAACTAGAGGCAATTGCAGGGACTCCTTCAAGAGCAACACTCGATAGATCAGCACATGCCCCAACCATTTCCAAGTTTTGGTCGTGATTGTGGCCTTTGGCCATGAAAGATCAATACTTCATCTAGATGGTGGCCCATGTAGGATTACCACTCGGCCTATGGTGGCTAGAGTAGATGCATGTTGATAGAGGTGCCATCAATGTGCAGATCGCAACCTCAATCCCACATTGCGTATGGAGTTTCCCCACAGCATAGAGGATCTCACAAGGGGCCCTCCAGATCATGGCTAGGATGCAACGGGACTTCACTTGGGGCATGGAAACCTGGTTGATGGAGGGGGGTCATGCCTTCTCGATTGACTTGGTGATACCTTCTAGGACAAATGTTATTCCAGATAGACATGAGTTCACCTTCTCAACAACATCTCTTATCCTCACCAAAGGACAGTATTTGGGAGACGATGTCCACCATCACAGCTTGGACCATCTGGGTCACATGCTACTACAGCTCAGTGATGGAAGGCCACCAAGTTTCCTTGACAACCACCCTTGTTGCCATCTGGAAAATATCTACGCCTTGTGCATCATTTGGGAGCAAGGTATCATGGGATCTCGAACGATTGCTGAGAACCGAGCACATTTTTGTAAGGCTTCGCCTATAGGTGTCTTTTGTGTATTCACAGAGTGAGATATTAGATGGACATATAGTCACCAATCATGGTTGCCGGCCCTATATCAAAGATATTCTAGCAGTGAGCTTAGTTCTTTGAAAACGGGCTGGTTGGCAACCAACATTTTTGCTTTCTCCTTTCTTCCTCGATCAACACCACATCAACTATTGATTTGCATGGTTGGTTTTTTTTTTAATATTAGAACATGGCACGAATGCTATACTTATGCGTAGCATTACGTTGTTGAAAATATTGTTGATTTATTCAATCAAAATATAGATGGCCCGTGTGCATGGAGGCATCGTCGATTGAATGAACATTGATGTTCTTCTAATGATCTTCTTACTTCCTTTCCATTCAATGGAAAAACATGTCAAAGTGCTTCAAGCTCCACCTATCTTTAACATCAACATACTGAATTTCACCATGTGGCATACATAGCTCAATCCACTTTGCTTTCCATTACATCACAATCCAAAGAAATCCATGTACTATAATTAGTCTTCCAAGGTCATCTCAAATCTTGTGCACAACTTGATACCTTGCCCCTAATTTGTCCTTATTAGCAACACATTTAAATCAATCTCCCTTCTAAACGGCCTCCTTAGCATACCAACCGAGGTAGAGGAGACTATCAAAACTTTGTCAAATATTCGCATACCCACATGCTCTTTGCTTTGTGGATGAAGTTTGATTTGAAGCAATGGACTAGTAGAGGACATAAACCATCTCACACCCACGGCAAAAGTAAATTTCATGGATGCTTGACTATCCAACTACATCTTCACCCTAAATGCATCTATATCGAATGGATCAAAAAGAGGCCACTTTGGACTATCAAAGGTAGGAAAAATGTGAAAGTAACAAGAAAAAAAATGAAGTTCCTTCTTTTCAAGAGAAAGCATAGGAAAGAGAGCAAGGAAGACCAACTTTGGTCAAAATAAATTTAGTTTTATTACTGGATTTACCCACAACCCTTCTATTTCACTCATCTAAAGTTGATTTTGAGTTTCTAACAACTATCCTAAAGGTTGAGGCTCATCTCGGGCATAACCCTTAGGCAACAATTGAAGCAGCCTCCTAATTTTGGAATTGAAAACCTACATTCTTAGGGGCACATTGTAAATTCCAAGAAAATGCCAAATAGGAACCCCAATTGATGTTTTGTGGCTATTAGCAAATAGTAGTAGTGCAGATGAGGAAAATTAACCAAAGGAGTCGAGGTCAGTTAAGTTGATTTAGCAAGCAAAAATTAATCTCCAAAGTCTTCAACAGTTTTCCAAATCCTTCCGTTTCCCCACGAATAACTATGTTGCTTGCAACCTTAGTTGTCCGTAGCTTCTTAGCAACCTTCACCTTCTGTTTGTGTCCCTCTGCCATGTGCGCTCTCTCTCTCGCCCTGTGTCTCTTTCATAACCTCACCCACCTGCAAGAGCAATGATCAATGTCCAAAAGCCATCAGTTGCCTCAAAAGTACGCTTCCTTTTCCTAGCGCCGCGCAAGTAGATTGAAAGGGAAGAAGGAGGGAGAAGTACGACAGGGAGAGAGAGAGAGGGAGAGGAGTGACACTCAAAATGCGGGTGTGAAGTGATGAGCCACACCACAAACTCTTTAGTTTTATTAGGATTAGGTTTTTCACCCTATGACTGTCTTAAGAGAGTCATAGGTGTCATATCTTTAATAAAGGGGTGGCAATGTGCCTTTACCCCAACAACCTCCCACCTAAAGGCCAATGTGCCTAAAGGGGAGAAAAGAATAAAATTACAACAATATACAGTTACTGTATACAAGACCATAAAATAAGAATGGTCTCATCCTAATCCCATGATGTGGCGGCAATGTGCAAACCGCTCTGTAGGCAAGCTCTTAGTGAGCAAATCTGCAGGATTATCATCAGTATGCACCTTCACAAGCTCAAGTCGCTTGTCTTCCAGTACCTCCCTGATGAAATATTTCACATCTATGTGCTTGGTCTTCTGATGAAAGACCGGATTCTTTGCCAACATGATAGCACTCTGACTATCACAATGCAAAACTGGCATATCTCCTGTAATGCCCAAATCTCCCACCAGCCGAGTAAGCCATATTGCTTCCTTGCAAGCCTCAGTGGCTGCAACATATTCAGCTTCAGTAGTTGAGAGTGCAACGCATTTCTGCAACCGAGACACCCATGATATAGCACCTCCTGCAAATGTGAAAATATAACCGGTAGTAGACTTCCGGTTATCTGCATTCCCTGCATAGTCTGAATCTGTAAAACCATGCACCAATGCATCTTGCCTACCATAGCATATGCACAAGTCTTTGGTACCCTTGAGATACCTCAAGACAACTTTCACTGCTTCCCAGTGCCGCTTGCCTGGATTTGCCATATACCTGCTGATGACTCCCACCACAAAAGCAATATCCGGACGAGTGGCAACCATGGCATACATCAAAGAACCAACTGCAGATGCATACGGAACTTTGGCCATTTCAGCCTTATCATCATCTGATCTGGGGCTATCCTTACTGTTGAGTTTTAAATGTGGAGGCAACGGGGTACTAATAGACTTCCCCCCCTCCATTTTAAACCTCTACAGTACTTTGTCAATGTACTCCTTCTGTGACAGAAACAAAAGTCCCTTGGACCTGTCACGAGTAATCCGCATGCCAAGAATATGATTTGCATCACCCAAGTCTTTCATGTCAAAAGACTTATGCAGTTGTTTCTTCAAAGCACTAATCTCCTGCTGAGATTTACTGGCAATCAGCATGTCATCCACATATAGAATGAGTAGCATCAAGCTGCCATCCTTTGCCCGTTTGGTGTACAAGCAATGATCGGTCTCACACCTATGATACCCTTGGGACTGCATGAAGGCATCAAACTTCTTGTACCATTCTCTTGGCGCCTGCTTGAGTCCATACAAGCTCCTCTTGAGCTTACACACAAGCTGCTCTTTCCCTTTAACAGCATATCCCTCTGGCTGACTCATATAGATCTCATCATGGAGATCTCCGTGAAGAAAAGCAGTCTTCACATCCATCTGACATAAATCCATGTCCTCATGTGAGCAACAAGAGCTAACACTGCTCTCAAAGTAGTCATCTTGACTACAGGGGAAAAAATCTCATCAAAGTCAATGCCCTTCTCTTGCTTAAATCCCTTGGCAACCAATCTGGCCTTATACCTCGGTAAAGCATTTGAATCCACTTTGACTTTGTAAACCCACTTGCATGGCAAAACTTTTCTGCCTGCAGGTAGCTGCACCAAGTCCCATGTATCATTTTGAAGTAGGGAGTCCATTTCTGACTGCATGGCTTTCTCCCACTTCTTTTTCTCTGTTCTTCCCATAGCTTCCTTGAAGCTGGAAGGCTCACCACAATCTGTCAGCATAATAAAATCAGCCACATTATTGGCTCCTGGAACAAACCTATCAGGAGGCCGTTGTACACGGGTGCTCCTCCTAACAAAATGTTCCGGATTAGGCTGCTGTCTAGCCTGTTCGTCATGCATGACGGGTGGCTGTACCACCATATCTGGCTGTTCTACAGCCCCATTTGCTGGCATATCCAGTGATGCATCATTGGCAAAATTATCTGGCTGATTTTCAGCCTGTATACCCTCTTGAACAGGGTTATCTGCAGCAGCCTGCTGCTGCATATTAATGGGCATTCTTTGCTGTCCGACATCATCATAAATAACCCTCCTGTATTCCACAGGTTGCACGGGTTCTTTGTGTACACTATCCTCTTTAAAGATGACATCATTGCTGCGTATAATCTTCCGTTTAACGGGATCCCATAACCTGTACCCCATTTCACCTTCGTCACCATAACCCATAAAGATGCATCTGAAAGACTTTGGCTCCAGTTTGGTGCGCAGTTCTTTGCGTACATGAGCAAAGCACTCGCAGCCAAACACACGTAAGTGCTTATATGAGGGTGGCTTGCCAGACCACACCTCCTCTGGCACTTTCAACTCCAAATCCTTGTTTGGCGACCTGTTAATAATGTGAACTGCTGTTTGCACGGCTTCTGCCCAAAAGCCATGGGGCAATGCAGCATAAGACAACATACATCGAACTTTCTCCTGAATAGTTCGATTCATCCGCTCACTTACACCATTTTGAGATGCATTATGAGGGGCTGTGAGTTCCTGTTTAATGCCCTTAGCTTCGCAAAACTGCACAAAAGCATGTGACACATACTCACCCCCATTATCGGATCTGAGGCATTTCAGCCTACGACCTGTCCGATTTTCAACCTGAGCGACAAACTTCTTGAAAGCATCTAAGGCATCGCTTTTATGCTTCAAGAAATAGACCCACACTTTGCGTGTGGCATCATCAATAAAAGTAATGAAATACTTTGCACCCCCTAGTGATAACTGTGGCATTTCACACAAATCAGTATGCACTAGATCAAGCGGTGCTCTATTCTGGGGAGTTCTCCTCTTATGAGGAGTCACAGAATGCTTGCCAAATATGCAATGATCACAAGTAGGCAAATCTGAAAAAGAAAGAGACGGCAGATAACCCAAACGTGACAGTTCTTGCATTCCTTTAACAGACATGTGTCCCAACCGGCTATGCCACAATGAAACCTTTGGCAGCTCGGTTATGGCAACAACATGATTACCCACACTGGAAACATAAAGAGGGTACAAGGTATCACTCTTATAACCCTCAGCCACTACAACCTGACCATCAGTAATCACCCATTTGGAATCCCCAAATATGGTGTGGTAACCACTGTCATCCAACAAGCCAGTGCTAATCAGATTTTTCTTGATTTGCGGCACATGGCGGACACCATCAAGCATAAATATGCGTCCATCAGGGAATACTATCTGTATACTGCCAATCCCTGCAATCTGAC
This sequence comes from Dipteris shenzhenensis, assembly GCF_047967505.1. Classification (NCBI taxonomy): domain Eukaryota; kingdom Viridiplantae; phylum Streptophyta; class Polypodiopsida; order Gleicheniales; family Dipteridaceae; genus Dipteris; species Dipteris shenzhenensis. Next base: position 22,035,237 of record NC_141599.1, read on the forward strand.
ATGCATAGTTGTTCCCAAGATGAACAACTCCATGAGTACCTGTGTAGGAAGTAAACCACTCCCTATGAGGAGTAACATGAAAAGAAGCACCTGAATCCAAGAGCCAGGTGTGCATGTCATGGCCATCAATAACCAAAGTATGTGCAATTACAGCAGAAGAGCATAAAACATCATGTCTGTCACTGTCACTATCCTCTGCTGCAACATTCACTGCATCCAAGTCATCTGCCTTGGCCTTGCCTTTGCCTTTGCTTCCACTGCCTGCATCCTTTGTTTCAACCTTCTTGGCTTTCTGATCCCGTATGAACTTGAAGCACTAAGACTTCACATGTCCCTTCTTGCCACAATAAAAGCATTCAATATCCTTTTTGCCACGGGACTGACTGCGGGATTTGGACTTACTAGCAGATCTCCCCTTCTGCTGAGTCCTGCCTCTATCCTGTACCTGCAAAGCATTTGAAGACTTGCTGCCCATATTATTTTTACTGCTCATCTCCTCCATAAGGAGAGAGCTCTCCACATCAGCATACATAAGAATGACATTTGAATTTGACAGGGTGGTCTTGAAAGTGTCCCAACTCTCAGGGAGGGTACACAACAAGAAGGTAGCCTTGAACTCCTCATCAAGGTTCAACCCCTGTGCAATCAGCTGTGTAAAGATGGCATTGAACTCACTCAAGTGTGAGGTCATAGTTGTACCTTCCTTCATGCGAAGATCAACCAGCTTCTTCAACCAATAAACCTTACTGGCTGAACTCTTTTGGGCATACAACTCTGCTAGCCTCTGCCATAGGCCATAAGAGGTCTTTTCAGCCTGAACATTGAACACAAGAGTATCAGAAATAGTAAGCATGATAGCTGCCCTTGCGGACAAATCAAGCTCTTCCCATTCATCATCTGCCATGTCAGATGGCTTGACACCCTTCACCCTTATGGGCTTAGAAATCTTCTTTAACAGAAGTACATTCAAACATTGTTCTGCCCATAATGCATAATTGTGTGCTCCTTCCAATTTTTTTATGTTCAGAATTGATGATTCACTTCCCCCTGATGCCATATCAGATAAGGAAAGTACCTGACTCCATGTAAGTCAAAAAAAAATGACTGAATAAAGTTCTGATTTCTCAGAAAAACCTGCTCTATCAAGAGCCAGAAGCACTCACAATAGTGCTGTTTTTACTGTCAAAAAAGATCTGCAGCAAAACAGTAAATGTCCCTCCAGCCACTGTACCTTCTGACACACTGTACCGTGCTCAAATAGGCATAAAACAGTAACTCCAGAATGCTGCAGCTGTTCCACAAGCGCTTTAACAGTGCATCATCAGCTGACAAAGCACAAAACACTGCTGTAAACACTGCTGTCCTGATCACTTCTCCCACCTCAGATGAGGTATTGCACTGATTTAATATGCATAAACCACTTGGCATACACTGTTTTGTTCACTGAAAAAAAAAGGCTCCAGACACTTCAGCCTGTCACAAACCTGCAATAGAAAATGGGATAAATCCCAAACAATCACCCTTCTGCCAAGGGGATAAAAGGCATCTGAAGATCTCTGACAGTAACCCAAGTGCTCTCAAGCAAAATCTGGGCAAAAGCCCCTTGATTTGACACCTGTACCAAGTGAAAAACAACCTCAACAATGAGGGATAAGGCATACAATGTGCAAATCTCTCTGACAAAATCAACTAACAGTATAATGCATATACTGCCCTGTGTAGAAGTGACATACACAGATCCCAACGTACAAACACTCAATGAGGAACCTTTTGAGCACTGTCAACGATGGACACTTAGGGACCGAGTAAACTCGATGCGCCCTGGCCAAGCGTGGCTCAACTAAGGTTCTCTGAGTGTTGCACAAGAAATGTGACCTGCAAGAAAATGTCACCTCCACACTGCGGAAATCGAGACAAATGTGTGCACTCTGGCACCACACTACCTCAAGGCATACAAAGCATCAACTGCCGGGCAAAAGCCCTATGATATGCTCACCCGTAAACTGAGATTCAAACCAGCATATATCCTCTGTCAAATGCATAAATTCCGATATCTGTGCACAAGTCCTCTTCCAAACAGGAGGGAAATAAAAGAAAAGTACTTGCTATACTTCACGCAATACAATGCACCTCGGAAAAATTCCAAATCTCCTCGCTGTACCTGCTGTACTTTTCTCAAAATTTGAGATTTTCTTCCTCCTCGAATGCTTCCTAGGCTTGCGTGCCTAGATGCACGTTCAGTTGCACTCGTGCTGCACACAACTCGTATTCCAACTGTACCAACTGTACTAGTGCTGTACTAGCTGTACCTGTTATACTTTCAGCTCGTGTACTTGTGCAGAGTACGAAAAAAAATTTCCAAACAAAAACCTTCCTTGACGCAGATCCCTGACGAAGAAGTTTCTTGCGCTGCTCCCAATCGAAAAAGGCACCTCCCTGTCGCAGTCCGTACGGCGATCCGTACGGTACGATCGACAGTACGGTGGCCGTACGGATGTACGGACGACCGTACGTCCGTACACGATTCGATGCCCAACTACGCCCACGCGCTGCCTGCACGCTGCCCGTGCTGCTGCCTGCGCTGCTGCCTGCACTGAGGATAGGTAGAGGTAGAGGGGGTGGGTAGGCAGGGGTAGAGGGGGAAGAGTGGCTGGCTCTGATACCAGTTGAAAGGGAAGGAAGGAGAAGTACAACAGGGAGAGAGAGAGAGGGAGAGGAGTGACTCAAAATGCGGGTGTGAAGTGATGAGCCACACCACAAACTCTTTAGTTTTATTAGGATTAGGTTTTTCACCCTATGACTGTCTTAAGACAGTCATAGGTGTCATATCTTTAATAAAGGGGTGGCAATGTGCCTTTACCCCAACATAGATGAGGGGAGTAGGGGAGGTAGGGAGGCAGAGAGGGGGAGGGAGAGGGAGAAGAGAGTATAGAAGTGAGGGAGGAGAGTGGGAGGGATCGGGAGAGGAGAAGGATCGTAGCGGGTCTTAGGGAGAGGGAGGTGAGGCAGTAGTGAGAGGGAAGGAGGGCTGAGGGAGAGGCGTGAGAGCCAAGGAAGTGGCTGAGAGCTCTGAGAGGAAGTGGCGAGAGGCGGAGGGGAGAGTAGTGACAGAGCAGAAAGCTACGAGACAAAGGGATACGGAGGAATTTGAGTGCTTAGGTTAATACGTTAATTTGAGAAAATGCTTAGGTTAATTAAGTGAAAGGTGATGTATAATTAATTGAATAGTGCCTGGGCGCGATTAGAGGTGGACATGCCATTTACTTAGTAGTAAAAATGGCAATAGCCAAGGCACTTATACTTCTTTTCAAAGATTTAGGCATGGCAATTCTATTACAAGAATTGCCATGCCTAGATCTTGAAAAATATGGATGATAACAACGTAATAATCCCGCAGAATCCATAAAATCTTGGAAATGCACGTAGAGAAAAATTGTTTCCTATCCCAATAGCACAATCTTTAAACAAATCGGTTGGACCTCTCCCTTTGCCATGCATGTGTATTATAAGTTTTTTCACATTTCATGCATAGCTAAACGTATGTGTCTCTGCTCAGCTTGAGGAAGTCATAAGCAAAAAAGCATAATGACAGAATTTGACGTCTCTTGTTCTACGACAGGAATATACCATGGAACATGGTAAAATAGTTCCAATAAGAAATAACTTAACCAGAAGATGGTATGTGCAAGCTAGAACTAGACCAATGAACATAGACTTGCTCTAAAGGAAAAGTAAGTCCGTCCCTGTGATTGAAAGGTGGACATAGGCACATGGAAGAGCATCACACATAAAAGGACTTTTTTATATGGAAAGACTTGCTAAACCTTTTAAACCTGAAGCGAGGTGATGAAGTTTGGAGTATGAAGGGAAACGAAACAAACTAAGCACACAATCAAAGCAAGCCA